>NC_092742.1:105398485-105645985 GCF_047496795.1 Chiloscyllium punctatum | reverse complement strand
AGAGAGGGAAAGGGAGAGAAAAAGAGAGAGAGAGAGAGAGAGAGAAAGAGAAAGAGAGAGAGAGAGAAAATGAATGAGATATAGAAAGAGAGAGAGAAAGAAGGAAAGAAAGAAAAAGAGAGAGAGAAAGAAAGAGAAAGTATGAGAGAAAGAGAGAGGAAGAAAGAGAGAAAGAGAGAGAGAGAGAGAGAAAGCGAGAGAAAGAGAGGGAGAAAGAAAGAGAGAGAGAAAGAATGCAATAAAGAGTGAAAGAAAGAGAGCGAGAAAGACGAGAGAAAGAGAGAGAAAAAAGAGAGAAAGAGAGTGAGAAAAAGAGAGAGAAAAAGAGTAAGAGAGAGAGAAATAGAGCGCGAGGGAAAGGGAGCGCGAGGGAAAGGGAGCGCGAGGGAAAGGGAGCGCGAGGGAAAGGGAGCGCGAGGGAAAGGGAGCGCGAGGGAAAGGGAGCGCGAGGGAAAGGGAGCGCGAGGGAAAGGGAGCGCGAGGGAAAGGGAGCGCGAGGGAAAGGGAGCGCGAGGGAAAGGGAGCGCGAGGGAAAGGGAGCGCGAGGAAAGGGAGCGCGAGGGAAAGGGAGCGCGAGGGAAAGGGAGCGAGGGCGAGAGAGGACGAGAAAGAAAGAAAGAGAGAGAGAAAGAATGAAAAAGAGAGTGAGAAAGAGAGAGAGAGAGAAAAAGAGAGAGAGAGAGAAAGAGAAAAAGAATGAGAAAGAAAGAAAGAGAGAAAGAGAGATAGAAAAAGAAGAGAGGGAGAGAGGGAAAGAAGAGAGTGAAAGGAGAGAAGAGAGGGAAGGGAGAGAGTGAAAGGAGAGAAGAGAGGGAAGGGAGAGGAAGGAAGGGAGGGAGAGGAAGGAAGGGAGGGAGAGGAAGGAAGGGAGGGAGAGGAAGGAAGGGAGGAAGGAAGAGGAAGGAAGGAAGAGGAAGGGAGAGGAAGGAAGGAAGGAAGGAAGGGAGAGGAAGGAAGGAAGGAAGGAAGGGAGGGAGAGGAAGGAAGGAAGGAAGGGAGAGGAAGGAAGGAAGGGAGAGGAAGGAAGGAAGGAAGGGAGAGGAAGGAAGGAAGGAAGGGAGAGGAAGGAAGGAAGGAAGGAAGGAAGGGAGAGGAAGGAAGGAAGGAAGGGAGAGGAAGGAAGGAAGGAAGGAAGGGAGGGAGAGGAAGGAAGGAAGGAAGGAATGGAGAGGAAGGAAGGAAGGAAGGGAGAGGAAGGAAGGAAGGAAGGGAGAGGAAGGAAGGAAGGACGGGAGAGGAAGGAAGGAAGGAAGGAAGGAAGGAAGGAAGGAAGGAAGGAAGGAAGGAAGGAAGGAAGGAAGGGAGAGGAAGGAAGGAAGGAAGGGAGAGGAAGGAAGGAAGGAAGGAAGGAAGGAAGAAAGGAAGGGAGAGGAAGGAAGGGAGAGGAAGGAAGGAAGGAAGGAAGGAAGGGAGAGGAAGGAAGGAAGGAAGGAAGGAAGGAAGGAATGAAGGAAGGAAGGGAGAGGAAGGAAGGAAGGAAGGGAGAGGAAGGAAGGAAGGAAGGAAGGGAGAGGAAGGAAGGAAGGAAGGGAGAGGAAGGAAGGAAGGAAGGGAGGGAGAGGAAGGAAGGAAGGAAGGAAGAAAGAGGAAGGAAGGAAGGAAGGAAGGGAGAGGAAGGAAGGAAGGAAGGAAGGGAGAGGAAGGAAGGAAGGAAGGAAGGAAGGAAGGAAGGAAGGAAGGAAGAGGAAGGAAGGAAGGGAGAGGAAGGAAGGAAGGGAGAGGAAGGAAGGAAGGGAGAGGAAGGAAGGGAGAGGAAGGAAGGAAGGGAGAGGAAGGAAGGAAGGAAGGAAGGAAGAGGAAGGAAGGAAGGAAGGGAGAGGAAGGAAGGAAGGAAGGAAGGAAGGAAGGAAGGAAGGAAGGAAGGAAGGAAGGAAGGAAGGAAGGGAGAGGAAGGAAGGAAGGAAGGGAGAGGAAGGAAGAGGAAGGAAGGAAGGAAGGAAGGGAGAGGAAGGAAGGAAGGGAGAGGAAGGAAGGAAGGAAGGAAGGGAGAGGAAGGAAGGGAGAGGAAGGAAGGGAGAGGAAGGAAGGAAGGAAGGGAGAGGAAGGAAGGGAGAGGAAGGAAGGAAGGAAGGAAGAGGAAGGAAGGAAGGAAGGAAGGAAGGAAGAGGAAGGAAGGAAGGAAGGAAGGAAGGGAGAGAGTGGGAGCATGTGATTGTGTGTGTGTTTGCGTGCTTGGCAGAGTGTGTGCATGAATGTGACAGAGTATAACCCTGTGAGAGGGTGTGTGCATGGGTGAGAGTTTGGGGGGTTGTATTTGTGCGTCAGAGAGAGCATGTTTGTGAGAGAGGACCTGCATGAACATGTAAGAGTGTGTGTGTTTGTGTGTGCCTGAGAAAGTGTACAGTGCAGTGGGGTCACCTGGAGTGTGGTATGAACCCAGGAACCCGGTTGAGGCCATCCTCATGGTTACCGAACTTGGCTATCAGCCTCTGCTTGGCCATTCTGTTTTGTTACATATCCTGAAGTCCGCCTTGGAGGACGGTCACCCGAAAATGCGAGGCTGAATGTCCATGACCGCTGAAGTGTTCCCCGACTGGGAGAGAACATCCCTGTCTGGCGATTGTCATGTGGTATCCATTCATCCATTGTTGTAGCATCTGCTTTGTCTCACCAAAGTACCACGCCTTGGGGCATTGAAACCTGCAGCATAGGTATCCTGAAGTCTGCCTTGGAGGACGGTCACCCGAAGGTGTGAGGCCGAATGTTCCTGACCGCTGAAGTATTCCTTGACTGTGAGGGAGCATCCCGGTCTAGCAATTGTTGCGCGGTGTCCATTCATTTGTTGTCATTTTATCTCTTTGCCTGTTTAAGATTTGGGGTTTGTTTAAAGGCAAGAAGGGGAGGCATAGGGAAGATTTTGGTGAGATGCTCATCCTCATGATAATGTGTTGCAGACTGCGGAGAACATGGTGTAGTTTCTTTGCTCCCGGGATGTACTGGACAGCAAAGGATACCCCATTGGTTATATCCTGTGTCTGTCTCCTGAGGAGGTCATTGCGGTTTCTTGCTGTGGCATGTCAGAACTGGCGATCGATGAGTTGAGCATTGTACCATGTCCTTATGAGGGCACCCTTCAGCACCTTCAGGTGTCCATCGCGTTCCTCCTCATCTGAGCAGATCCTGTGTATGCATAGCGCTTGTTCGTAAGGAATGGATGTTTTAATATATTTAGGGTGGAATCTAGAGAAGTGCAGTATCGAAAGGTTATCCGTGGGTTTGTGGTAGAGTGAGGTGACCATCCTTGATGGATATGCGTGTGTTTAAGAATGAGACAGATACTAAACAGTAGTCCATGGTAAATCTGATGATGGGATGAAACTTGTTGATATCACTGTGCAGTTGTTTCAGTGACTCCTTGCCATGGGTCCAGAGGAAGAAATTGTCATTAACATATCTGGTGTATAGTGCTGGTTGGAGGTCCTGTGCAGTAAAGAAGTCTTGTTCAAACTTGAGCATGAAAATGTTGTCATATTGGGATGTAAATTTGGTCCCCATGGCTGTTCCACGTGTCAGGATGAAGAACTGGATGTCAAAGGTGAAAACGTAGTCGAGGATGAAGCAGATGATTTGTAGGTTGGTGTTCAGAAATTGACAATTGTTGATGTTGCATACTGAGGCTGTCAAAGCGAAGCTGTCATCGTGGGGGATGCTGGTGTAGAGTGCTGAAACGGCCACTGTCACGAGGAATATTCCCTGTTTGACTAGGCGGTGAGTGCAGAGTTTCTGTAAGAAGTCTGTAGTGTTGCGACAGACGCTGGGGTTCCACATAACATTGTCTCATCAGCAAATTTGGATATATGGCTATTTGTGTCATTACCCAATTAATTAATAAATAATGTAAATAACTTGAGGGTCTATCAGAGATCCATTGAGATATCACTGATCACATCTTGCCAAATTGAGTTCCTACCCATTAACCATTCTTTTTGTCACCTGCCACTCAACCAATTTCAGCTACTGCTTCACCAGTCACAATGTCAGTAATTTGCTTTCAATATCATAGGTTTTTAACTTAGCCTCTTATGTGGGACTTTATCAAATGCCTCTGGTAATCCATATAAGCAACATCCATTGACATTCCCATGTCCATACCTCAGCCACCTCTTCAAAACTTCAGTGAAGTTTGTTGGCATGACCTGTCATAAATCCATGCTGGCTCTGTGACTCTCACTGGTGAAATGAGAATTTTCAAGGTGCTTAGTTACCCCATCCCTGATTATAAACTCCAACATTTTCCTTACCACAGATGTTAGGCTAACTGGTCTGCAATTCCCTGCTTCCCTCGCAATGGTATGCAATTTTCCATTTTAGAGCGACAACTCCTGCATGTAGCGAACTTTGCAAGATTTTAAGCAGGGCATCTACAGTGTACTCTATTACGTGTACTTCCTTTAACGGCCTCGGATGGTAACGGGAAATCCTGGGGGGCTGCTACTCTTCAATTTCATTCATTTGCTTATTAGTAATGTTTTACTTACGTACTGGACTCAAAACGTTAACGCTGCTTTCCCTCTTCACAGATACTGCCAGACCTGCTCAGTTTCCCCAGCAATTTGCTTTTTTTGTTTCAGATCTCGAGTATCTGCAGTTCTTTTGATATCACTCTGCTTCTCCAGATGCTATTTCCATCACATCATCCTGAGTCAGCCAGCCACGAACACTCCTCTCTAAACTGACTACAACCTCCCTCTGATTGACTCATTTGACCCTTAACTAGCACCACTCATTCCAGTCACCAATATCTTCCCCAATCCTTGAACGGTCGCTTCCACTTCCGGGTCAGAGGGCAGGAAATGAGGATCCAAGGGTAGGTTCGGCGGGCTGCTACTCACTGCGCATGTTCCCTCCCCGAACCTATTGCGCATGCTCAGTGTTGGATAACGGTTGGATGAAGTTAAACATCCCACAACGCCAGGTTATAGTCCAATAGGTTTATTTGGAAGCACTGGCTTTCCAAGCGCTGTTTCTTTCTCATGAGATAACCACCTGATGAAGGAGCAGAGTTCCCAAATGATGGTTGGATGGAAAGTTCTGGAATGTGGCGAGAGTGTGGTCGCGCGGGGCGGGAGTTAGTTTTGAATTCTCGTTCCGTTCGAACTTGTCCGCGAGCCACGAGGGAGGCTCTGGGTCAAAGTCAGTGAGGAGCTTCGGTACGATAAACATGGGAGAATACCCGGGGCTATGGGTGACTGGGCAAAATGGGGAGAGGGCCGCGACTGACTGCAGTCGGGGGTTTGGGGACGAACGCTGCCGTCTGCTGGGGGTGGGGGGGGGGGCGGACACTGAAGTCTGGTCAGTGGGATGCCTGAGTACAATTAGGAGTGGACTATGTGGGGCGGGGGAAACAGTGTTTCGACTCCAAACGACCAAGACATGCTGGACCTGTCCGTGGGGTGAGGGAGATCAGGTCATGGGGTTCGTGCGGGGTCTTGGGAGGATGTTGTATTGTATTCCGATCATCTGCGGTTGGGGAGGTGTCTGGATGTGGGGGGCGTGAGTTGGATTGGGAGGGGTGTTGCTCTGGAGATGAGAGATGAGGTGGAGTATAGTTTCCTGATAAGAGACTTAGAGATGTAAATGTTATATGTACACAACAGACAATAAGGGGTCCCAGTACTGATTCTTGTGGTATACTGCTGGACACTGGTTTTCAGTCACTCAAACAGCCTTCTACCAGTATTACTAAGCCAGTTTCTGATCCCTTTCACGAGATTTTTACCAAATTCCATCTCAGTCAGTCTCTTATGTACGTGAGAAGCGAAGCTCGCTGCCAAATAGTTTTAGTCAGAGTCAAATTCTGAAGCAGTCTTTATTCATACGTTCTTGCAAAAGCAGGTATCCAAGAAGTAGGCACACCCCTGAATAATATCAGTGCATTTTTGTACAGTCTCTGTGAGTCTCTCAGTACTTCCCCCTTTTACCTCGTACGTGATAGTTGCAGTTGCTCTGTGCAGCTGCTAATCTAATCGGTTTACCACATCCGTCTGTGGCCTGTTGTTAGCGTGCAACTGAAGCAACACTTCCACACGTTCTCCACAATTCCCCCTTTTCTTTTTGGCTAATATTTTTTCTCTTCTGCATGTCCCTCGTATGTCGCCTCCAAGTTTGTCAGCAGCATCCCTGAGACCTCATCTATCTTGGAAACTTCTTCAAGATCACTCATCCCCTCATTGTTCAACAGGTAGAGTTCCTCTCTCTGACTACCTATTACGGGCATTTGTTTAGTCAGGGCCATTTCAATCAGCCGCTGGGTTAGTCCCCGTGCACAAGGTACGATGCAACGTCCGAAAGCTATCAGTACTCCAACAACCACTATCAAGGAGGTGAGTATGGAGACCACGTAGCCTTTCCATTTCCCAAACCATGAATCCAGCCACCCAGTGAGCGATGTGTCTACCCCTGAATTCTCAGCCAGTTCCTGTGCTAAGGTAGTCAACCCCCACGTGGCTCGAGTGATTGACCCATCGGGTGCTGTGTTATTTGGAATAAAGGTACAACAGCTCCCCCTAACATCACGCACACACACGCCACCTTTTTCAGCTAGGATCGTGTCTAAGGCCATTCTGTTCTCCCAAGCCATTCTGCTGGTTGCATTGAGCTGATCTGCTATACCTTTGACTGCATCCCTAGCATAGTTAATGAACCTCTGCTGATTATAGAAAAAAATAGTTCATCCAATCCACATTCTTGTTGACTGTTACCCACCAGAAGAGAGCTGACTCAAAGCCTGCTGCAATCTGGTTGTGAGCCTTGAACTCATCTGGCACCCCTCTAGGAACTCCTTTAGAGACTAGTTATATCCGATCATCAAAAGAAGTATCCAATAATGATCTTTTACTCTGACTCCCTTTTGTCACAATCTTTTCCTTTTCAAATGCCAAGGTGAATGGGATTGCCAATTGAACATATGCCTCCCCAATCTGGAGGTAGGGTGGGTCTCAGTATTTTCCTTCCACAGTACCACCACAGATCCGCTCAGGAAACCTGCAGCGCTGAATAGTTCCCTCCCTTGTCTGTTCCGGTCACATTTTCAATTTCTGTACACTATTTCAGCTCCCCCTAGTCTCTGAACTGATTTAGACCTTGTCTGCTGATACATGATGTGTGCTTTCTGACTGTGGCCAAAAACGTGGGGAGGGGGGGGATTTTTAAATCTTTCTTCTGCAAGGGAGGGAACGTTAGTGATAGGGAAGTACAATTCCCACTATTCCCTACAGTGTTATCCTGATACAGGGCTATCATACATTTCATGCCCTTCCTGTCTCTCTGCCACCAGAGCGGAAAGGGAACTACTTGGGCCACTGGCCTACCAGAGGCACATGCATAGCAATTGTTTTTGTTCAGACTTTTCACAGTGTATCCCCATAGCCAGTTTCTATTTCGATGGTCTGTTTTAAGTCCTTCACCTCATTCCCACTATCTCTTCAATCCTTTCAAGACTTATTTTCCTTTTCCCTTCACTGACCAAGTGTCCTAAGTATTTTACTTTCCTTTCTACATATTGTAATTTGTTCTCCGATACCCTCAATCCCTGTTGTCCCAGAAAATTTAGCAATTGGTTAGTTGCTTCCGTTGTTCCCTTCTCATCTTTTCCTGTGACCAGTAGGTCATCTACATATTGCAGCAAATTGTCCCCTGGGGACTTATAAACTTTTCCAAAATTTGTTCTAAAACCTGGCCAAATAAATTTGGGGACTCAGTGAATCCCTAAGGAAGCACTGTCCATCTATATTGCTGTTTCTGCCCCGTTCTTGGGTCTTCCCACTCGAAGGTGGACATGTTTCTGCTTTCTTCTGCCAGGGGGCATGCCCAAAAGGTGTCTTTTAGGTCCACCACACTAAACCACTTTTTACTACTAAGCCATTCTTACTACTGGTTGTCGGTCGCTTACCCCGATCCCTAGTCCTAATAGTATAATTAAGTCTCTTACTAACAAACTACTTCCTATATCCGGAATGTATAATAATTGTCCCTCAATTTTTCCTTCATTACTTTCAATCGTCATAGATTCAAATACAGGGACTGTAAATCCTTCCCCCTTCACTCCGGACACCGTTATCTGTTGTTTTGTAAATTGTACTTCTTTGGGTATAAAATTTAAAAATGATCGTATTGCCCCCGTATCTACTAGGAAAACTCAATCCTCTTCATGAAGTCTCACCTTTAAATTTATCAAGGGTTGCCGGGGACAGGAGCCCCTCATGCCCCTATTCTTCTTCAAAGTTCATAAGCGGTATCGGCCTCTCTTCCCTTTTCAGATCTGGACACTCCCGCTTAAAGTGACCTGTCTTTCCACAGTAGTAACATCCCGCCTGTGGGGATTTCCACGTCGATCCCTGTCCCTGTCGACTGGACCCCCGAACGGGTCCTCCTCGTTCTCTTTCCCTACCTCTATTTTCAACATGCTGCCAGCCACCACTCCAGTTGCTTACTATCGGTTCCTCTCTTTTCTTGACTACCTGATCAACCGTGGCCTTCTGTTTTTGCTTCTCATTCTCTCTCTTTACAAACACTTTCTGTGCCTTTCTTAATAATTCAACCAAAGATTTCTCACTCCATCCCTCTATTTTCTGAATTTTCTTTTGGATATCCGGCCATGCTTTAGTCACAAAATGTACTTTGAGGAGGCCCTGTACTACTGGATCCTAAGGGTTCATACCTGAGTACTTTCTCATTGAGTCCTGTAATTTTTGTAAAAATGCTAAGGGAGTCTCATCTTTCTCTTGTCGGATCTCAAGCACCTTTGTTAAATTCTGAGATTTAGGGGCTACTTCTCTAATTCCTTTTATTATTAAGTCTTTGAGGTCCTTCATCTGCATTCGGTGATCTAGATTATTGTTCCCCCATCTTGGGTCTGTGTTGGGAAACTTCTGTTTGGCCGGTATGACTCCCGCTGGGGCGGGGGGAGATATTCTCGTTTCCACAATCGCAAAGCTGCCCCTCTAAGCATTACTCTCTCTTCTCCTGTGAAGAGAATATTCAAAATAGACATCAATTCCATCCAAGTCTATATACCCGGACCTAGGAATTGATCTACTTGTTCAGAAAGACCAACAGGATCTTCAGTAAGGGATTTCATTTCCTTCTTAAAAGTCCTAACCTCTCCGCTCGTCAAAGGGGTGCTCACAAAGCCAATCTCGCCCATTCCTATGGGAACTTCCCTGAAAGGATAGTTCTTAATATCTTTTTTACATTGTTCTAATTCCTTTTCGTCAATCCTGGTTTCGGGACCTTTGGCCTCATGACCTTTACCCGTTCCTCATCTTCCTCCCCCGTAGTTTTCATGCTATATAAACCCATGTCTTGACTGCCCTGCCAGCAGGAGGCATAGTCGGACTTCTTTTTACAGAAAGATTTGTTTTCATTAACATATAACTTCAACAATTGACAGACCCAATCCTCGTCCGACCCATATTTCGGCCAAAAAAACTAATGATGGACGAATACTCTCTGGTCCAAACAAAACAGCAATATTTTATCATAGTTTTCTGATCCTTCTCCCTTGTACAAGAATTGTGTTTCCAATTCCTCAACATCCTTCCCAACGGACTTTCTGGAGGGATGTTATCCGGGACTTCTTTACCCTTTTTTCCCTGGTGCCTTATTCTTACTTCCTTTACCTTTCATTGTTCAACCCGTAAGTCCCTTAATTTGACAGGTATCACACTCCCAGTCACCAAGGCTATACTTAAAACTCTCTTTTCTTACCTTGGTCCGTGCACGGAGTTTGCCAGACTGCAGCTGTGCCTACTGTTCCGCCCCTGCCTTATTTTCTTGTCCTGGTTCGGAATGACTCCCCTAGGATCCTCTTCAGTCGACTGGATGGGGCACCCACTGACGAAAGACAAAGGACCGTTCTAAAAGTAACGGGTTGTGTCTTCCCAGTTGTCAACAGTGACCACTCCGCTGGTGATGACAGTATCCCGGATGAGGCCCCCAGTTGTGAGAAACTAAGCTCACTGCCAAATAATTTTAGTCCGAGTCAAATTCTGAAGCAGTCTTTATTCATACGTTCTCGCAAGAGCGGGTGTCCAAAAGGTAGGCACACCCCTGAACAATATCAGTGCATTATCAGATAGTCTGAGTGTCTCTCGGTACTTCCCCTTTTACCTCGTACGTGTACGGTGTACCACATCCGTCTGTGGTCTGTTGTTAGCGTGCAACCCCCCCCACCTTGATAGCTGACTCTTATCACTTCTGCTGAAGTAACATTCTCCACATGTAGTACCTTGTGAAAAGCTTTGCTAAAACCACGTTGACTGATCCACATACTTGATCACATTTTGTAAAATTCTAATAAGTTTTTTAGTCATGACCTCCCTCTGACAAAGCCACGACAAAGCATTTTCTGTGCTTAAGGTGCAGGTTTATTTCATAGAGATGTACAGCACGGAAACAACTCATCCTTACTGACCAGTTATCCCAACCTAATCTAGTCCCATTTATGAGTACTTGGCCCATATCCCTCTAAACCCTTCCTATTCATATACCTATCTAGATGTCTTTTAAATGTTGTAATTGTACCAGCCTCCACCACTTCCTCTGGCAGCTCATTCCATACATGCACCAGCCTCTGTGTGAAAACGTTGCCCCTTAGGTCCCTTTGATATCTTTCCTCTCTCATCCTAAACCTATACCCTCTAGTTCTGGATTCCCCTACTACAGGGAAAAGACCTTATCTGTTTATTCTAACCGAGCCCCTCATGATTTTAACCTCTATAAGGTAACCCCTCAGCCTCTGACGCTCTAGGGGATAAAAGCCCATGCCTATTCAGCCTCTCCCAAACATGACAGAAAGCTGAGGAGTGTAGAATGTGGAGGGGGAGATCCAAAAAGAAATGAGGAAGCAAACTGTGTGAGAAATGATGGTAGCAAGAAATATCAAGCAATCTTTAGCTAACTTCTTTTCAATGCAGAGAATGAAAATAAGTAAGGAGCATAAAAGGTAAACAGTAGAAGAAGGTTTGCTATGGTTCTGAGTTTAAATTTAAACTGAAAGTGACCTCAACAATGTGGGCTATCATGAAGAAGCTGGAAGATTTGTCTGAGAAGCCCATCAGACCTTTCTTGATGTTACTGCATTTAGGAATATGTGACCTGGTCATTGAAACAGGGTGATAAGGACGGCAAGATTTAGGAACCTTTGATAACAAGCGAAATTGTGAGCTCAGTCAAAAAGAAAAAGGAGTTTGGAAACTGAAGACTGTTGAAGAACTCCAGATTAGCAAACAATTGGAATGGGTTTGTAAACTCTGAACATTTCTTGTGTAATTCATAAGCTTGAGTAACTTGGAATCCTCAACTTTAGAGTTTCCAGCTGCACAGAGGATACCCATCAGAAATTTCCATTTTTCAGGCAATTCCCTTGGCTTCAGCCAAATCAATAATTCCTAAAAATCCACAGTGCAGCTCAAATTTATATTGCTTCAGTGACTGGCTAGCTGGTCTGTTTAATATTTCCTGGGTAACTCTCCTGGTGGGGCATGATGTATCCAGTGGTAGTGATGTCTGGGACATTGCCTCCTCTTCCCTGTACCTGACAGACAATCCTGGCTGACGAGGGAAGTCGGGGATAGCATAAAAGTAAGAGAAAGCATAAAATGTGGTGAAGGATAATTGGAAACCAGAAGACCTTGCAAAGACCAACTGAGGGCAACAAAAAGAAATAAGGAGGGAGACGATTAAATGAGGGTTAGCTAACCAGCAATCTTAAAAAAAAAAAGACTGGAAGAGTTTCTTTAGATAAACAAAGGGCAAAGGAGAGGTAAAAGTGAACATTGGACTGCAGGAAAATGACTCTGGAGCAATAGTGGGAAACGAGGAAATGAATAATTACTTCAGTGGTCATTGTGGAAGACATGAGTAATATCTCAAAAATTCGAGAGTCGGGGACAGAGCTGAGTATGGTGGCCATCACCAATGAGTGTTGTGGAAAGGTAACCCATTACCAGGATACACAGAAAATCCTTCACAAAGTTAAACTTTTATTTGCAAATACAAGCTATGGCAATCAAAAATGTCTTTCCTGTCTGCCCCCGATTCTTGAGGCCACTACTTTTTATACTTTTGTAGTTCCTGCGCTTATCTGATAGCATTAGTATAACCAATCATATGAGCTTGCTTTGTCTTTCTAAACTATGCCTCTTCTGCCACATAGGTTAAGTGTAAGCAATAGTCCAATCACATTTCACCACCATCGTCTTTAGCATTAGCTCATCTATCAGTGATTTAACTACCATTATCTGTTACTGGAGCCCTGTAACATGATCCTGTGCATGCATTATACCACTAAGTTAACTATATAACTGCGAAATTATTTTCCATATATTCCATATGAGTAGGGGCTATAGAAAAACTGAATGGCTTGAAAGTGGATAAATCATTGGATCAGTTGGACTGGACCCCTAGGGGAGATAGTTGAAGAGATGGTGGTGGTGTTAGTGGTGATCTTTCGAGAATATAGAGTCCGGGAGAATCGCAGAGGACTGGAAAATTGCTAATGTGATACCCCTGTTTAAAAAGGGAGTAAGGCAAAAGATGGAAAGTTACAAACCAATTAGCCTGACCTCAGTTGTGGGTTAGAATCTGGAATCCATTGTGAAGGATGAGATTTCTGGATACTTGGAAGTGTATGGTCAAACAAGGCAAAGTCAGCATGGTTTCATTAAGGGGAGGTCTTATTTGAGGAAGTATCTACCTGAGTTCAAGAAGGCCTTTGACAATGTGACACACAGGAGGCTATTGAATAAAATAAGGGCCCATGGTGTCGGAGGCAAGGTGCTAGCATGCAAAGAAGATTGGCTGTCTGACAGAAAACAGAGAGCGGGAATAAAAGGATCTTTCTAGATGCCTGCCAGTGATTAGTGGTGTTCCACAAGGCCTCGTGTTGGGACCACATCTTTTCACTTTATACAGAAACAATCAAGATGAAGGAACTGAGTGCATTCTGGCTGTGTTTGTAGACGATACACAGAGGGACAGGTAACATTTAGGAGGTGAGGCAGGGAGACTGCAGGATTTGGACAGGTTAGTAGAGTGGGTAAGGAAGTAGCAGATGGAGTATAATGTAGAACATTAAGCGCAGTGCAGACCCTTCAGACCTTGATGTTGTGCTGTGAAACCAATCTGAAGTCCATCTAACCTACACTATTCCATTATGATCCTTATGTTTATCTAATGACCGATTAAATGCCCTTAAAGTTGGCAAGTCTAATACTGTTGCAGGCAGGGCATTCCACACCCTCTGAGTAAAGAAACTACCTTTGACATCTCTCTTGTATCTATCACTCCTCAATTTAAAGCTATGTCCCTCATGCTAGCCATCACCATCTGAGGAAAAAGGCTCTCGCTGTTCACTCTATCTAATTCTCTGATCATCTTGTATGTCTCTATTAAATCACGTCTCAACCTTCTTCTCTGTAATGAAAACAGCCTCAAGTCCCTCAGCCTTTCCTCATAAGACTTTCCCTCCATACCAGGCAACGTAAATTTCCTCTGCACCCTTTCCAATGCTCCCACATCCTTCCTATAATGTGGCGACCAGAACTGTACGCAGTACTCCAAGTGTGACCGCACCAGAGTTTTGTACAGCCATGACCTCATGGCTCCAAAACTCATTACCTCTACCAATAGAAGCTTTCTTAACAACCCTATCAACCTGGGTGGCAAGTTTCAGGGATCTATGTAAATGGAGACCGAGATCTCTCTGCTCATCTACACTACAAAGAATCTTACCATTAGCCCGGTACACTGTATTCCGGTTACTCATTCCAAAGTGAATCACCTCATACTTATCAACATTTGACTCTGCCACCATCAGCCCATCTCTGCAACTTATCTATGTCCCTCTGTAACCTGCAACATCCTTCAGCACTGTCCATGACTCCACCGACCTTAGGGTCATCTGCAAATTTACTAACCCATCCTTCTATGCCCTCATCCAGATCATTTATAAAAATGACAAAATAGTGGCCCCAAAACAGATCCTTGCGATACACCACTAATAACTGAACTCCGGGATCAACATTTCCCATCAACCACTGACGATCTCGACCCTTGGCGGAGTCTCTCGGTTCCGCGATCGGTCAATAAACACTCACAATTGGTCTGGTTCTTTAAGATTTCACACTTTATTTCTCATACAGCTGGACACAGATCGTCCAGAAACAGAGGTTAAACATTTTTGTGCTCCTCAGACAAGCTGCACACATGGCTTAAAACAAAGACTTTTTATAGTTTTCTTAAAGAGAGGTACAGGCCATAATCGTACAGTACATTCAAACAATTACCAATCAATTAACAAAATGGTTTTATTGAAAGCAGCTCAGCCAAATGATATTCCCTGGGAACCAATTTTGTCTTCTAACACATAAGCCACTCTTATCTCACGAACCAAGTCTGCACCTGCACTTGAAGGTCAGTTAGGATGGCCAGTAATGTCCTATCTTAGTTATTTCTATGCTGTAAAGTAAGCATTGTCTGCTAATCTTTGTTGAGGCAGACTGTGATCAGTAAATTATGCAGCTTTAGCAGGGTTAAAAGCCATTTTATGCAGCTTTAAGCAGAATTGTCAATTTGCAGCCTATAAGCCATTTTGTCATCTTATTTGCATTAAGAAACCATTTTCTTGCCACCTAAGTTAATAAGAGCACGTATTAGGTGGTTGTTCCTGACAACAGCTAGTTACCTCAGCCTGTATTCAGGTTTCAGATCCTCACCACCACCCTCTGTCTTCTTTTAGGTGAAGTTAAAAATCACACAACACCAGGTTATAGTCCAACAGAAACTATCATGGTATTCTAACAGATGAAAGACTTAACAGACAATCAACTTTTCAATGTATAATTTCAGTTACATCACACTGTAAATTTTTGCTATAAATTCTGTGTGTTAGGATTGACCCCTCCACTATCATGTGATGAAGGAGTGACGCTCCGAAAGCTAGTGTGCTTCCAATTAAACCGATTGGACTATAACCTGGTGTTGTGTGATTTTTAACTTTGTACACCCCAGTCCAACACCAGCATCTCCAAATCATGACTTTTTTCAGCTGGCAATTCCTGCTAAAACACCCTCAATCCCATACCTCCATCTTTTGTGCCTGTCGTGGGGAAACTTATCAAATGCTTTACTGAAATCCATATACACCACATCAACCGCTTTACCCTCATTCACGTGTTTGGTCATCTTCTCAAAGAACTCTTCACACAACCTGTTAACTATCTCTAATAAAATTATTCCTTTCCAGATGATTATAAATCCTATCTCTTATCATTTCCAACACTTTACCCATAACTGAACTAAGACTCACTGGTCTCTCATTACCAGGGTAGTCTCTTCGTGAACAAGGAGACAGCATTTGCTATTCTCCAGCCTTCTGGCACTGTTCCTGTAGATAATGATGATATAAAGATCAAAGCTGAAGGTCCTGCATTCTCCTCCCTAGCTTCCCAGAGAATCCAAGATAAGTCCCCTTGGCTGGATGTGATTTATCCTATTTTCACACTTTTCCAGAATTGTTAACACCTTTTTATGAACCTCAATCCCATCTAGCTTAATAGCCTGTATCCCCATATATTGCTTGACAACATTGTCATTTTTCAGTGTGAATATTGATGAAACATATTAGTTTAGAGCTTCTCCTATCTCATTGGACACCACGCACTACTTCCCACTACTGTCCTTGACTGGCCCTAATCTTAGGAGAAAGTGAGCACTGCAGATGCTGGAGATCAGAGTCGAAGAGTGTGGTGCTAGAAAAGCACACCTGATCAGCGGTAGCGGGAGAGTCAACCTTTTGGGCATAAGTCCTTCATCAGGAATGAGTCTTGTTGACCTAGGGGGCTGAGAGATAGATGGGAAAGGGAGATAGGGCTGGAGGGAAGGTGTGTGGGAATGTGATAGTTTTTTTTGTCAAGTATTCACACTGGAAAATGACAATGCTTAGATTAGATTCCTTACAGTGTGGAAACAGGCCCGTAGGCCTAACAAGTCCACACCGACTCTCTGAAGACTAACCCACCCAAACCCATTTCCCTCCGAATGATGCACCTCACACTATGGGCAATTTAGCATGGCCAATTCACCTAACCTGCACATCTTTGGATTGCGGGAGGAAACCAGAGTGCCAAGAGGAAACCCATGCAGACACAGGGAAAATGTGCATACTCCACACAGACAGTCACCTGAGGCTGGAGTCGACCCTGGGACTGTGAGGCAGCAGTGCTAACTACTGAGCCACCATGCCACCATGTTGTCAAAGAATATATGGGGATACATGCTATTAGACTAGTCAGGATTGAGGTTCATGAGGAGGTGTTAGCAATTGTGTTAAGTGTGAAAATTGATAAGTCCCCTTGGCCGGATGTGATTTATCCTATGATTCTCCAGGAAGCTAGGGAGGAGACTGCAGAACCTTTTGTTGTGATCTTTATCTCATTGTCTACAGGAATAGTGCCAGAAGACTGGAAGGTGATCACTGCATCATCGTCCACCATTTCCGCTACTGACAAACAGACCCCACTACCAGAGGTATATTTCCCTCCCCACCCCTATCTGTGTTTTGGAGAGACCATTCCCTCCATGACTCCCTTGTCAGGTCCATGCCCCCCACCAACCCACCCTCCCCTCCTGGCATCTTTCCCTGCCATCGCAAGAACTGCAACACCTGCACCCACAATCACACCACACACCCCCACTCCCTGCCTCAAAGGATCCTTCCATATCTGACAGAAATTTACTTGTACTTCTACACATCATCTACTGCATCCGTTGCACCCAATGTGTGCTCCTTTATATGGGGGAGACAAAACACCAACTTGTGGATCGTTTCAGAGAACATCGCTGGGACAACAGCACTAATCAACCCCACCGCTCTGTGGCTGAACACTTTAAGTCCCCCTTCCATTCCCCAAGGACCCTAACCACCTGACACCTGGAGGAAGATTGCTGCATCTTCCGCCTTGAGATCCTCTAACCACATGGGATCAATGTGGATTTCACTAGATTCCCCATTTTCCCTCCCCCACCTTATCCCAGTCCCAATCTTCCAACTTGGCACCGCCCTCTTGAACAGTCCTACCTGTCCATCTTTCTTCCCACCTATCACTTTGGCCCCCACCTTAATCTACCTATTGCATTCCCAGCTACCTTCTCCCAGCCCCACCCCCTCCCATTTATCTCTCAGCCCCGTTGGCCCACAAGACTCTCGTCATTCTTTTATTCCTAATATACCTATGGGAAGCTTTAGAGTTTTCCTTGATTCTACCTGCCAAAGACTTCTCACATTCCTTTCCTGGCTCTTTTTAGCTCTCGCTTTAGGTCCTTCCTGGCTAACTTTAACCGTCAAGTGCCCTAACTGACCTTTCACGTCTTATCTTTACAGAAGCCTTCTTCCTCTTCATAAGAGATTCAACTTTGTTCGTAAACCATGGCTCCCTCACTCAACCACTTCCTCCCTGCCTGACAGGTACATACTTATCGAGGACACGCAGTAGCTGTTCCTTGAACAAGCTCCACGTTTCAATTGTGCCCATCCCCTGCAGTTTCCTTCCCCATCCTATGCATACTAAATCTTGCTTAATAACTCTTGCCCTGCAGTGTTTACCTATCCCTTTCCATCACTAAAGTAAACATAACTGAATTGTGGTCACTATCACCAAAGTGCTCACCTACCTCCAAATCTAACACCTGACTTGGTTCATTACCCAGTATCAAATCCAATGTGGCTTTGTCTCTTGTTGATTTATCTACATACTGTCAGGAAACCCTCCTGCACACATTGGACAAAACCTGACCCATCTAAAGTACTCAAACAATAGCATTTCCAGTCAATATTTGGAAAGTTAAAGTCCCCCATAACAACTACCCTGTTACTTTCGCTCCTATCCAGTTTCATCCTTGTAATCCTTTCCTCTACATCTCTGGAACTTTTCAGAGGCCTATAGAAAACTCTCAACAGGGTGACTTCTGCTTTCTTGTTACTAACCTCAGCCCATGCTATCTCAGTAGATGAGTCTCCATCAAACATCCTTTCTGCCACCGTAATACTGTCCTTGCCACACCTCTCCCTCTTTTATCACCTTCCCTGTTCTTACTGAAACATCTAAACCCCGAAACCTGAACAACCATTACTGTCCCTGCTCTATCCATGTCTCTGAAATGGGCACAACATCAAAGTCCCAGGTACCAACCCATGCTGCAAGTTCACCTACCTTCTTGCGAATGCTGTTAGTGTTGACATGGACACACTTCAAATCAGCTTCCTGCCTGCTGGTGCACTTGTGACCTTGAAACCTTATTTATGATCTCACTAGTCTCAACCTCCTGTACACTGGAGCTATAATTCAGGTTCCCATTCTCCTTCTGAATGGTAAAGTGTGGAGGGTTGTTTTTCAGACTGGAAAGCACAGGGATCAGTGCTGGGTCTGCTGACATTTGTCATTTTTATTAACAATTTGGATAAGAATATAGGAAACATGGTTCGTAAGTTTGTAGATGATACCAAATTTGGTGTTCTAGAAGACAGTGAAGATGATCTAAAATTGCAAAGGGACTTTAATCAATTGTGGCGATGGGTCGACGAGTGGCAGATGCATGTTAATTGAGATAAATGCGAGGCGTTGCATTTGATGAACAGGGCAAAACTTACACAGTTAATGGTAGGGCCTGTGGAGAGTTATTGAACAGAGAGGCCGAGGGATTTATAGGACCTCTACAGAGCGGAAGCAGGCCATCAAACCCACACCAATCAGTGCCATTTGCCTGACATGCAAAGATAGGTGTAGAAATCAAGAAGCTGGAAAGCAAAGGAGTCATCAAACCAGTACAGTTTGCCATACAAGCAGCACTGGTTGTACCAATTTTGGGTTGGTTCACCTTTGAAGAGGTTTCAAAGAAATTGTAAACAGCTTTTTTCAGCTGGATAAACACCCAATCCATCACACATCTGCTTTCACACATCTGCCAGTGTATCAGTCCTCATGAAGCTGGATATGAGCCATGCTTACCTGCCATTGTGATCAGATGAGGATTCCCATGAGTATGCTACACAAATATGAGACTGCTTTCTGGGGTGCCATCAGCCTGTGCAATTTTCCAGGGAACAATGGAGAATATTCTTCAAGTTCAACCTAGGGGGTCACCATTTGTCTGAATGTTGTGCTACTAACTGGGAAGACTAATAAGAGCATGTTGAGGACTTTGTCATAGTGTTTAAATTTCTACAAGGCCTTAGGAAGGAAAATATTTGTGTTTGAAGGCACTCCAACTGACCTCCTAGGGCTACACAATCATCAAGACTGGGTTACACAAATTGGAATATAAAGTGAGGGTGATCAAGAGTGCCCCAGCTCCCATGTCTGTACCAGAGCTTAGAACTTTCCTTGAGTTGGTGAATTATTATGGAAAATTCATATGCAACGTTGCCTCCATGTTGGTACCTCTCATTGGTATTGAGAAAGGGTTGGCTTTGCAAATAATAGTGTAGCCAAGAAGCAGTTATCCTTGTTTAAGGTGTTACCACACTATGATCCCAAAGAAGATGTGGTGCTGACATATGATGCTCCCTGTTTGATCTCAGAGTACTGTTGGCTCAGTGATGGTGTAGCAGAAAGAAATCCTGATAGTGTATGTTTCCCAGACTTTGGCTGATGTCGATTGAAAATACATTCAAATTGAGAAGGATGGTTTGGCATGAAAAAAGTCCACCAGTATCTTTGCAGACATCAATTTGTGATTGCACTGGACCACAAACGCCTGCTAGCTCTACTTGAAAAGGACAGGGCTCTCCCACCTCTAGCTTCGGGTGAAATTCAGCAGTGGACCTTTATTAATTGCATGTGCTTACAAGTTGGAACACTGACCGGGGGGGCCAAGTGATAAATGCGGATGCCTTATACCGTCTCTCGGATGTTGCCACTGCAAGAGTCCGTCTGTACACCCTTCTGGTCGAGAATTACAATATCCAACTGTAGATACAAAATGATTCCTTCCTGGTGAAACTAAAGCTGCTGGTGGTGGGGAAATAAAAGGGTCATCACAACCAGATTGAAACATTTCTGGTCCTGATGAGCCCAGATCACCGTTGAGGATGCCATACTAATATGAGCCGCAAGTGTATTTGTGCCAAGTAAATGTCACTATCAGAGACAGGCTAAACTCTACCAGGATTATCCTGTGGTTTCCAAAATGAAGATGTTGGTGAGAAGTTATGTCCAGTGGCCAGAATGGGTGGGGCAACAATTTGTGTCAGCGACTCCATTCATGTGACTGGCCAGGTAAACCCAGGACACATCGACTATGCTGTTCCTTTTGTGGAGTCTATGCTTTTAATCATTGTGGACACACATTCATGGTGGTTGGACTTGCATGAAGTTCATTAGTCAAAAGTGAGGATGCCAATTGAAAGCTGTGAGCAACTTTTACAATACACGGACTGTGGATGTGTTGGTCACAGACAACCGGCAATCATCTATCAGTGGGGAATTTTGAGTATTTCCTGAAGGTAGAATTGACTGAGAGAGGAGTCTATCAGGAAAGACAGTGGAATAGCAATGGCAGGAGTTTCTGGGGGTAATTCAGGACACAGCAAAGATTCATTGATGGAAAAAGAAGCATGGTACAGGAAGGATGAGGCAATCATGGCTGGCATCCCTAGTCAGGGATAATATAAAAGCAAAAGAGAGAGCCTATAATCTGGTGAAGGGCAGTGGGAAACCAGAGGATTGGGAAGCTTACAAAGACGTACAGAAGACAACAAAAAATATATACATAGGGAGAAAATTATTTATGACAGTAAGATAGCCAGTAATATAAAGGAAGACTGTAAGAATATCTTTAGGTATGTAAAGGGCAAAAGAGGCAAAGGTGGACACTGGACCGCTGGAGAGATTGTATTGGGAAATAAGGAAATGGCTGAGGTCGTCAATATTCATGGTGGAAGAGATCAGCAATATGCCAAAATTCAAGAGAGTGAGGGTGCAGAGCTGAGTATGGTGGCCATCACTGAGAAGGTGGTAGAAAAGCTGAATAGCCGGAAGGTGGATAAATCACCTGGACTAGCTGGACTAAGGGCGATTGCTGAAGAGATAGTGGAGGCGTTAGTGGTGATCTTACAGGAATCGCGAGAGGCAGGGAGGGTCCCAGAGGCTTAGAAGATCGTTAATGTGACATACTTGTTCAACAAGGGAGTAAGGCAAATGACAGAAAATTACAGACCCGTAAAATCCTGGAATTCACTATAAAGGATGAGATTTCTGAATGCTTGGAAGTGTATGATAGAATAAGGCAAACTCAGCATGGTTTCATCAAGTGGAGGTCATGCTTGATAAATCTGCTAGAATTCATTCAGGAACTAACAAGCAGGTTAGACCAAGGTGAGCCAATGGATATTATCTACCTGGTCTTCAAGAAGACCTTTGACAAGATGCCACACAACAGGCTACTGAGTACGATAAGGGACCATGTGTCAGAGGGAAGGTCCTAACATGGATAGACCATAGAACAGTACAGGCCCTTCAGTCCACAATGTTGTGCAAGTATTTATCTTAATCTAAGATCAACTTAACCTATACACCCCTGAATTTACTGCCGTCCATGTGCTTGTCCAGCAGTCGCTTAAATGTCCCCAATATAGACTCTACTACCACCCCGGGAAGTACATCCACGCAGTCACACTCTCTGACAGCTCCCCAAACCTTCCTCCAATTACTTTAAAATTATGACCCCTTTTCTGGCCTGGGGAAAGGACTCTGGTTATCTACTCTATCTATGATACCCATTACCTTGTACACCTCTATCAAGTCACCTCTCTTCCTTGTGTGAAAATCCTGAGCTCACTCAACTTTGCTTCAGAACACAAATCCTCCAATCCAGGCAGCAACCTTGGAAATCTCCTCTGCAGAAGGGCTGATGCCCGAAACGTCGATTCTCCTGTTCCTTGGATGCTGCCTGACCTGCTGCGCTTTTCCAGCAACACATTTTCAGCTTAAATCTCCTCTGCACCCTGTCTAAAGCATATACGTCCTTCCTATAATGAGGTAACCAGAACTAAACATAGTATTCCAAGTGTGGTCTAACCAGGGTTTTATAGAGCTGCAGCACAACTTCATGGTTCTTAAACTCAATTCCCCTGTTAATGAAAACCTAAACGCCATACGCCTTCTTAACAACCCTATCAACTTATATGGCAACTTTGAGAGATCTATGTACGTGAACCCCAACATCCCGCTGTTCCTCCACACTGCCAAGAATCCTGTCTTTAACCCTGTATTCAGCCTTCAAATTCGACCTTCCAAAATGAATCATTTTGCATTTATCCAGGTTGAACTCCATCTGCCACTTCTCAACCCAGCTCTACATCCTGTCAATGTCTTGTAGCCTGCAACAGACCTTGACATTATCTACAACACCACTGACCTTTGTGTCATCAGTAAACTTACTAACCCACCTTTTCACTACTTCATCATTTATAAAGACCACAAAGAGCAGAGGTCTCAGAACACCACTGGTCACTGACCTCCCTACACCTCCAATTTTAGTGTCATCTGCTAACTTACTAACTATACCTCTTATGCTCACATCCAAATCATTTATATATATGATGAAAAGTAGGGGACCCAGCACTGAATCTTGTGGCACTCCAGTGGTCACAGGCCTCCAGTCTAAAAAACAACCCTCCTCCCTAAAGGCTGCTTCTTGGCTACACCATCATTTCCAAAGTTGATCCTTTCTCAATGCCAAATGGTAGGTGCCAACATGAAGGTCTTGTTGCATATGAATTTTCCATAACATTCCACCAACCCAACGAAAGTCCTAAGGTCTGGTACAGACGTGGGAGCTGGGGCACTCTTGATTGCTCTCACTTTATATTTCAATGTGTTTAACCCGGTCTTGTTGATTTTGTCACCCTAGTAGGTCAGTTGGGGTGCCTTGGAACACACATTATTCCTTCCTAAGGCCTTGTAGAAAATTTAAACACTATGACTAAGTTCTCAACATGCTCTTTATTGGTCTTCCCAGTTATTAGCACATCATTCAGATCAATGGTGACCTGGGGTTGAACTTGAAAAATGCTCACCTTCATTCACTGGAAAATTGCACAGGCTGATGATACTCCAAAGTGCAGTCTCATATACAGGCAGAAACCCTTATGGGCATTAATTACAGCATACTTATCAGAATTCTCATGTGATCACAATGGCAGGTAAGCATGGCTTATATCCAGCTTTTTGAGGACAGATCCTCTAGCAGATTTGCATGCAAGTCATCTATGGATGGATTGAGTATTTATCCAGCTGAAAGAAAATGCTGTTCACAGTTTCTTTGAAACCTCCACAAACGCAAACTGATCCACAAATGGTTTGACCAGTGCTGCCCATAGGTCACATTATCCTCGTTTTGATGATTCCTTTGCTTTCTAGCGTCTTGATTTCTGCATCTGCTTTTGCACGCAACGTAAATGGCACTGGTCAGTATAAACTTGATGGGCTGAATGGCCTGCTTCCATTCTGTAGAGGTCCTATCAACCGTTAGGTGTCTGTTCGATAACACTCTACAGGCCTTATTATTAGCTGTGTAGGTCTTGCTATGTTCATTTTTATCAAAATGCAACACCTTGCATTTATCTCAATTAACCTCCATCTGATACTGCTTGGCCTATTGGCACAACTGATTAAGATCCCTTTGCAATCTTAAAATTCACACAACACCAGGTTATAGTCGAACAGGTTTAATTGGAAGCACACTAGCTTTCGGAGTGCCGCTCTTTCATCGGGTGGTTGTGCAGGACACAATTGTAAGACACAGAATTTACAGCAAAAATTTACAGCGTGATGTAACTGAAATTATACATTGAAAAATACCTTGATTGTTTGTGGAGTCTTTCATCTGTTCAAATACCATGATAGCTTCACTTCTTTCATGTGTAAATCACAAAACCTTTTTTTTAAAAGTTGCATTCCCAGGTTAGCTGTAACAATTGGTGTTAGCTAGTCAATATGTTGAAGGTGTTAGCCCCCTGTGTTCTCTGTCTGTGCCTTAATGTTTAGACTGATACTAATCTAAAAAGTGAGATAACAGAGTCTCACATAAATTCATGCAGTTTTTGAGCAAAGTACAATGTAACTTTGCAAGTACAAATTCACTCCACAAACGTATATGCATATGTGTGTGTGTGTGTGTGTGTGTGTGTGTTGTGTCTGTCTGTCTGGCTTGGGGGGTTGTGAGTGTGAGAGAGAGTGTATGTGTATGTGTATGTGAGTGTAGAGTGTTTTAAATCTGTGCATGTGAGAGTGTGGGAGTGTGTGTATGTCTGTAGGAATGTGAGTTATGTGTTGTGTCTGTAGGAATGTGTGTCTGTGTGTAGGAGTGTCCGTGTATGTATAGTGCAGCGGCGGTCACCTGTTGTGTGACATGAATCCAAGGTCCCGGTTGAGGCCCTCCTTATAGGTACGGAACTTAGCGATCAGCCTCTGCTCGGCCACTTTTCGCTGCTGTCTGTCCTGAAGTCCGCCTTGGAGGATGGTCGCCCGAAGGTCCTGGACCGCTGAAGTGTTTCCCAACTGGGAGGGAACACTCCTGTCTATTGATTTGTTGTGTGGTGCCCATTCATCCTTTGCCGTAGCCTTTGCTCGGATTCCCCAATGTACCATGCCCCAGGACATCCTTGCCTGCAACGTATAAGATAGACAACGTTGGCTGAGTCATATGAGTACCTGCCACGTACGTGGTGGGAGGTGTCCCCACGTGTAATGGTGGTATCCATGTCCAGACTCTGACATGTCTTGCAGCGCCTACTGTGACAGCGTTGTATGGAAGTGTCCTGAAAGCTGGGCTCACCAACACATTCCCCACACCTCCACTGCTTGCCTTTAAACAACTGCCAAACCTCGAACAAATCATTGTTTGTAGCAAGCTGCCCAGCTTTGGGGAGCACTTCAGCGGTCCAGGACATTCAACCTCAGACCTTTGGGTGACCATTCTCCAAGGTGGACTTCAGGACAGGCAGCAGTGAAAAGTGGCCAATCAGAGGCTGATAGCTAAATTTTGTACCCATAGGGAGGGCCTTAACTGGGACTTTGGATTCATGTGACACTACAGGTGACCACCATTGCACTATACATACACGGACACTCCTACACATGCGCACACACACACTCCTATATACACACATACACACGGACAAACATATAAACCGACACACACACAGAGACACTCATACACACCCTTGCACACACATACGCTCCCACACTCACATGCATCCTCTTAGAGACTTAGACCACTCTACACTCAGTCACACACACTCTCTCACAGATACTCACAACCCCCCACCCCAGACACACACACACATACAGACACACACATCCCACACTCACACATGCACCCCCTCATAGATTTAAGAGACTCTACACTCACATACACTCACATATACATTCTCTCTCACACTCACAACGCCCCCCAACCCAGACAGACACACACTCACATGCACACATATACATTTACATTTGTGGGGTGAATTTGTACTTGCAGAGTTACATTGTACTTTGCTCAAAAACTGCATGAATTTATATAAGACTCTGTTATCTCACGTTTTAGATTAGAATCGGTCTAAACATTATGGCACAGAGAACACAGGGGGCTAACACCTTTGTCATATTGTCTAGCTGACACCAATTATAACAGTTAACCTGAGAATGCAACTTTTTAAAAAAAGTTTTGTGATTTACTCATGAAAGAAGTGAAACTATCATGGTATTTGTACGACTCCACAAACAATCAAGGTTTTTTTCAATGTATAATTTCAGTTACATCACCCTGTAAATTTTTGCTATAAATTCTGTGTCTTACAATTGTATCCTGCACAACTACCTGATGAAGGAGCGATGCTCTGAAAGCTTCCAATTAAACCTGTTGGACTACAACCTGGTGTTACGTGATTTTTAACTTTGTACACCCAGTCCAACACCGGCATCTCCAAATCATGTTTGCAATCTTAAATCACCTTCTTCACTGTCTTCTATACCACCAATGTTGGTGCCATCTACAAACTTACTAACCAAGTTTCCTATATTCTCACTCAAACTGTTTCTATAAATGAGAAATGGTCACACATCTCCAGTCTGAAAAACAACCCTTCATTTTTTTTAAAACAAAAGGCGTAAACGGGAAAAAACCAAGACTCCCCGACACTGCCCCCATCAGACACCCGGCACAGGGACAGCACCGGGTGCAAAACTCTACACTTTCAAAATAGAAATTAAAGCTGCCTTGACTTTCTTAAACAAAATTAAATACACTATTACTTTGGGAAAAAAAACAAAATAAATTAAACAGAAATTGGCACTCCCTTGACTCATCCCCACCAACCTCTTTTGGGCAGGAACAATAGAGTGCCAAAATCAAAATAAACTCAAGCAAATCAAACAAACAAATGAATGGCTCTGATGAAGAGTCACCTAAACTTGAAAGGTTAGCTTGCTGTCTCCATGGATGTTGTCTGACCCACTGTGATATCCAGCATTTGTTCCTTATTAATTAAATAATTAAATCGTCTTTGTTATGCCCCTATTGGGATAACCATGTTTTAAAATTCAGAGAAAGCTCACTTGCTCATTTCAATTAAATATAACTTACCCCTTCCACTAATCCCCATCATGGGACTGGGACAGGGGCAGTGCTGGCCCAAAATAAAAGCTCACTTCGCTTTCCAGCTGGGAGCTTATTGGCAGTGAGGTGAAGTTATGCAGCGAGAGAGATAGAGAACAGTATTGAGGCATTACCCTGCTGACACCAATCCAAAGCTAGCTCTTTCTGCCAGACTATTGGACAACACGTGGCGCTGCCGTTACATGCTGAATGCAAATCGACTCAAGACCATAACAGATAAAGGCATAAATTAGGTCATTCAGCCCATCTGCACTGCCATTCAATCATGGCTGATAAGTTTCTCAACCTCATTCTCCTGCTTTGCCCCCATAACCCTTGCTCCTCTTGACAATGGGTGGCATGGTGGCACAGTGGTTAGCACTGCTGCCTCACAGCGCCAGAAATCCGGGTTTAATTCCCGCCTCAGGCGACTGACTGTGTGGAGTTTGCACATTCTCCCCGTGTCTGCGTGGGTTTCCTCCGGGTGGTCCGGTTTCCTCCCACAGTCCAAAAATGTGCAGGTTAGGTGAATTGGCCATGCTAAATTGCCTGTAGTGTTAGGAGAAGGAATAAATGTAGGGGAATGGGTCTAGGTGGGTTGTGCTTTGGCAGGTCGGTGTGGACTTGTTGGGCTGAAGGGCCTGTTTCCACACTAAGCAATCTAATCTAATCAAGAACCTATCTATCTCAGTCTTAAATACATTCAATGACCTGGTCTCCACAGCCTTCTGCAACAATAGTTAATCTATGAAATTCACGCTCTGCCTGAAGAAGTTTCTCCTTATCTCTGTTCTTACTCTAAGGCTGTGCCTTCAGGTCAGAGTCTGTCCGACCAATGGAAACACTTTCCCAACATCCACTCTGTCCAGGCTATTCAGTATTTTGCATGCTTCCATTAGATTCCCCCTCATCCTTCTTGACTCCACAGAATACAGACCTGGAATCCTCAAACATTCCTCATATGTTAAGCTTCTCATTCTTGGGACCATTCTGGTCAACCTCCTCTGAACACGCTCCAGGGCCAGTACATTCTTCCTGAGATTTGGAGCCCAAAACTGAACACAATGCTCCAAATGTGGTCTGACCAGAGCTTTATAGAGCCTCAGAAGGACATCCATGCTTTAATATTCAATTCCTCCCAAAATAAATGCCACCATTGCATTTCCCTTCCTAACTACTGTCTCAACCTGCAAGATTACCTTGAGAGAATCCTGGACTAGAATTCTCAATTCTCTTTGTACTGCAGACTTCTGAACTTTCTCCTTATATAGAAAATAGTCTATGCCTCTATTCTTCCTATCAAAGTGCATAACCTCACACTTTCCCATGTTGTACTCCATGTGCTACTCCTTTGCCCACTCTCCTAACCTGTCCAAACTCTTCTGCAGCCTTCTCAATGCTACCTGTGCCTCTATCTATCTTTGTATCATATGCAAACTTAGCCAGTTGCTTTGTTTGATCATTAATGTACAAAGTGGAAAGTTGTGATCCTAACACTGAGCCTTGCAGAACACCACCTGTCACTGGTTGCCATCCTGAGAAAGGCCCTTTTATTCCCATTCTCTGCTTTCTGCCAGACAGGAGAAACTGTGGACTGCAAATACTGGAGACTAGAGCTGAAAATGTGTTGCTGGAAAAGCGCAGCAGGTCAGGCAGCATCCAAGGAGCAGGAGAATTGACATTTCGGGCATGAGCCCTTCTTCGGGCTCATGTCCAAAATGTCAATTCTCCTGTTCCTTGGATGCTGCCTGACCTGCTGCGCTTTTCCAGCAACACATTTTCAGCTTCGTTTCTGCCAGACAGCCAGGCCTTTTAAACTAGAGTGGCACAAATGTCCTGGGCAGGAGATTTGCTCGCCACTTTGGGAGGATTTAAACGAGTTTAGCAGGGGGATGGGAACCAGAGCTAGAGATCAGAGGAGATAGTAGTTGTTGAACGGGCAGAAATAGAATGTAGAGAGTCTGCTAGGAAGGATACACGGTTGATAGAGCAAAGGGATGGGTTAAAGTGTGTCTGTTTCAATGCAAGGAATGTCATGAATAAGAGAGTGATGGACTTAGAGCATGAATCAGTACTTGGAACTACGATTTTGTGGCCATAACAGAGACATGAATTTCACAGGGGCAGGGATGGTTGCTGGATGCCCCAGGGTTTAGATCTTTTTAAAAGAACAGGGAGGAGGGTAAAAGAGGAGGGGGAGTAGCATTGTTAATTAAAGAGTGCATCACAGTGCAGAAAAGGAGGTTGTTGAGGAGGGCTTGTCTACTGCATTAGTATGGGTAGAAGTCAATAACAGGAAAGGAGCAATCAGCTTATTGGGTGTTTTCTATTGACCCCCCAATAGCAGCACAGAGGTAGAAGAACAAATTGGATAGCAGATGTTGGAAAAGTGTAGATGTAACAGAATTGTTGTTATGGGTGACTTCAACTTCCCCAATATTTCCTAAGTGCAGATGTTCTGAATGGAGCCGATTTTGTTAGCAGTGTTCAGGAAGGATTCCTGACTCAATACGTAGATAGGCCGAACAGGGGAGGCCATATTGGATTTGGTGCTAGGCAACGAGCCAGGCCAGGTGTCAGATCTCTCGGTGGGACAACATTTCAGTGACAGTGAACCCAACTGCCTCACCTTTACCACAGCCATGGAGAGGGGTAGGAACAGACAGTACGGGCAAGTATTTAATTGGGGAAGAGGAAATTATACTGCTATTAGACAGGAGCTGTGGAGTATACATTGGGAACAATTGTCCTATGGGAAGTGCACAACAGAAATGTGGAGGCTGTACAAGGTACACTTTTTGTGAGTGTTGGATAAATTTGTCCCACCAAGACAGGCAAGGAATGGTAAGGTGAAGGAGCCTTGGATGACAAGAGCTGAGGAGCTTTACATCATGAAGACAACAAAGGAAGCTTACTTACGGGGGATAAGGAAGCAAGGACCTGGCACAGCTTTCGAGGATTACAGGGTAGCTAGGAAAGAACTTAAAATGGACTGAAGAGAGCTAGGAGGGGGCACAAAAAAAGCCTTGGCGGGAAGAATTGGGGAAAACCAAAGGCATTCTACACTTATGTGAGGAATAAGAGAATGACGAGAGAGAAGGCAAGGCTGATCAAGGAGAATGGAGAGAATTTGTGCCTGGAGTCTGAAGAGGTAGGGAATGCCCTAAATGAGGTTTTTGCTTTAGTACTTACCAGAGAGAGGCACCTTGTTGATAGTGAGAACACTGTGGACCAGTTTAACAGGCTTGAACAGACTGATATTAACAAAGTGGATGTGCTGGAAATTCTGGGAAGCACCAAGATAGGTAAGTCCCCAGGACTAGACCAGATATATCGAACATTACTACGGGAAGCGAGGAATGAGATTGCTGTGCCTATGGTAATGATCTCCACGGGAGTAGTACTGGATGAGTGGAGGGAGGCAAATGTTGTTCCTCTGTTCAAGAACAAACATGGAACAGGCCCTTCAGCCCTCAGCGCCTGCACCCATCCTGATCCTCTACCTAAACCTGTTGCCTATTTTCTAAGGATCTGTATCCCTTTGCTCCCTGCCCATTCATGTATCTGTCTAGATATGTCTCAAATGATGCTATCATGCTCGCCTTTCCACCTCTGCTGGCAATGCGTTCCAGGGACCCACCACCCTCTGCGTAAAGAACTTTCCACGCATATCTCCACTAAACATTCCCCTCTCACTTTGAACTCATGATCCCTAGTAATTGAGTCCCCCATGCTATCTACCCTGTCTGTACCTCTCATGATTTTGTAGACCTCAGTCGGGTCCCCTCTCAAACTCTGTCTTTCTAATGAAAATAATCCTAATCTACTCAATCTCTCTTCATAGCTAGCACCCTCCATAATAGGCAACATCCTAGTGAACCTCCACTACACCTCTCCAAAGCATCCATATCCTTTTGGTATTTGGTGACCAGAACTATACACTGTATTCCAAATGTGGCCAAATCAAAGTCTTATACAACTGTAACATGACTTGCCAACTCTTGTACTCAATACCCCGTCCGATGAAGGAAAGCATATCATATGCTTTTTTGACCACTCTACTGACCTGTGTTGTCACCTTCAGGGAACAATGGACCTGAACACTCTGATCTCTCTATACATAAATTTTCCCCAAGACTTTTCCAACTTACTGTATAGTTCACTCTTCAATAAGAACTTCCAAAATGCATCACCTCATATTTGCCTGAATTGAACTCTGCCATTTCTCTGCCCAACTCTCCAATCTAAATTCTGCTGTATTCTCTGACAGTCCCCTTCACTATCTGCTACTCCACCAATCTTAGTGCCATCTGTAAACTTGCTAATCAGACCACCTATACCTTCCTCCAAATCATTTATGTATGTCACAAACAACAGTAGTCCCAGCACGGATCCCTGTGGAACACTACAAGTCACAGTTCTCCATTTTGAGAAGCTCCCTTCCACTACAACTCTCTGTCTCCTGTTGCCCAGCCAGTTCTCTATCCATCTACCTTGTACACCCTGGACCCAATGCGACTTCACCATCTTCATCAGCCTATGGGGAAACCTTATCAGACGCCTTACTGAAGTCCATGTCTATGACACCTACAGCCCTTCCCTCATCAATCTTGTGATTTCCTCAAAGAATTCCATTGGGTTTGTAGGACATGACCTTCCCTGAACAAAACCATATTGCCCATCATTGGTAAGCCCATTTTCTTCCAAATGGGAATAGATCCTATCCCTCAGTATATTCTCCAGCAGCATACCTACCACTGATGTCAGGCTCACTGGCCTATAAATACCTGGATTATCCCTGCTACCCTTCTTAAACAAGGGGACAAGATTAGCAATTTTCTAGCCCTCCAGAACATCACCCGTGTTCAAGGATGCTGCAAAGATATCTGTTAAGGCTATTTCCTCTCTTGCTTCCCTCAGAAACCTAGGATAAATCCCATCTGGACCTGGGGACTTGTCCACCTTAATGTCTTTTAGAATACCCAACACCTCCTCCCTCTTTGACCTAGAGTAATCAATCCCTAACCTCAACATCCACCATGTCCCTCTCCTCGGTGAATACTGATGCAAAGTACTCATTAAGAATCTCACCCATTTTCTCTGACTCCACACATAACTTTCCTCCTTTGTCCTTGATTGGACTATCCCTTTCTCCAGTTATCCTCTTGCTCCCTATAAATCAATAAGCGTCATTGGGATTTTCCTTAACCCTGTTTGCTAAAGCTATCTCATGACCCCTTTTGGCCCTCTTAATTCCTCATTTCAGATTGGTCCGACATTCCTGATATTCATCCAAAGCTTCGCTTGTCTTCAGTCGCCTAGACCTTATATACCCTTCCTTTTTCCTCTTAGCTAGTCTCACAATTTCACCTGTCATCCATGGGTCCCTAATCTTGCCATTTCTATCCCTAATTTTCACAGGAACATATCTCTCCTGAACTCTAATCAACCTCTCTTTAAAAGCCTCCCAACGTATCAAGAAAGGGAATAGGGAAGTCCCTGGGAATTACAGACCAGTCAGGTTTATGTTGTAGTAAGCAAGATACCAGAAAGGATTCTGGTAGGATGTATGACAATTCGGAAAAAGCATTGTTTGATTAAAGATAGTCAGCCTGGCTTTGTGAAGGGCATGTCATTGCCTGTGTTCTCTGAGGATGCGACGAGACAAGTTGATGAAGGTCAAGCAGTGGATGTGGTATATATGGATTTCAGTAAGGCATTTGATATGGTTCTCCACGGTAAACTCATTCAGAAAGTTAGGAAGTATGGGATAAAGGGACAATTCGCCATCTGGATACAGAATTGGCTGGCCAAAAGAAGTCAGTGAGTGGTAGTGGATGGAAACTATTCTGTCTGGACAGCGAAGAAGGTTACCTCAGATTACAACAGGATCTTGATCAGATGGGCCACTGGGCTGAGAAGTGGCAGATGGAGTTTAATTTAGATAAATGGAAGGTGCTGCATTTTGAGAAAGCAAATCTTAGCAGGACTTATACACTTAACGGTAAGGTCCTAGGGAGCGTTGCTGAACAAAGAGACCTTGGAGTGCAGGTTCATAGCTCCTTGAAAGTGGAGTCGCAGGTAGATAGGATAGTGAAGATGATGTTTGGTATGCTTTCCTTTATTGGTCAGAAAGATGTTGGAGGCTAGTACATTTGCAACATTTAAAAGGGATCTGGATGGGTGTATGAATAGGAAGGGTTTGGAGGGCTATGGGCCAGGTGCTGGCAGGTGGGACTAGATTGGGTTGGGATATCTGGTCGGTATGGAAAGGTTGGACCGAAGGGTCTGTTTCCATGCTGCACATTTCTGAGTCTATGTGAGAAAGCAGTTATCCTCATTTAATGTGTGATGTGGTACTGACATGCATTGCCTCCTGTAAGTTATCAGGGTACTGTCGGCTCAGAAGGTAGGAATGCCTGATAGAGTATCCTTCCCCGACTTTGGCTGATGCCAAATGTAGATGCGTTCTGATAGAGAAGGAAGGTATGGCGCTAATCTTTACTGTGACAAAGTTCCACCAATACCTGTTGCAGGCATTGATTTGTAACAGTAATGGACCACAAACCCCTGCAAGGGCTACTTGAGAATAGGGCCATCCCATCTCTAGCTTTGGATCAAAATCCGCGATGAACTCTTATTCTAAGTGCAGACAATTACAACTTGGAACTCTGCGAGGCCAACTGGTAAATGGGGATGCCTTAAACTGCATCCCAATGGTGGATACAGCACAGCGAGTGCTGCACTGGGAGAGTTTGTTCCCCAGGCCCTTCTGGTCGTCACTTGACAATATCAGACACAAAATGATCCATCCTGGCAAGATTAAAACAGTTGGTTGTGGGGGAAACAAAAGGGTCTTCACAACTAGGATTGAAACATTTCTGGACCCGATGAGACCAGATCACCATTGAGGATGCCATACTAATATGGGATGCAAAATTATTTGACCTAATCAGACAGGCTGAGCTCCACCAGGATCATCCTATGGTTTCCAAAATGAAGACGTTGGCACAAAGTTATGTCTGGTGACCAGAATTGGTGGGTAAGTACCCACAAGACGACAATTTCCTGGAGCATCTCCACCACTTCCATGAGATTGGCCAGGTAAACCCGGGACACATCAATTATGATATATCAACCTTTCGTGAGGTCTATGGTTTTAATCATTGTGGACACACATTCAAAGTGGTTGAACTTGCATAAAATTCATTTGTCAAAAGTGGGGACAATAATTGAAAAGTTGTGAGCATTTTTTACAGTACACCAAGTCTGGATGCGCTGGTGACAGACAACGGGCAATCACTTACCAGCAGGGAGTTTTGAATATTTCCAGAAGTCATTCGGCATGTCGTGACGCTCCATACATTTTCTGATGGTCTGGCAGAAAGAGTAGTCCAGACGTTGAATGCAGGCTTAAAGAAATAACCTACAACTTCACTCAAAACCATAGAGCCACCTCTCAAAAAACTACAGGGACAGCTGCAGATGAGTTGCTAATGGAAGAAGACTCCACACCAAGTTAAGTCTGATCTTCCTAAACCTTGTGAGGAGGATGAACCAGCATCGTGAACGCCAGTGCCAGATGCAAGACTCCTCTAAGCGAGAGAGGCAGTTTACTTCTAGGGAAAAGTTTGATGTTGCAACCATAGGAGTGGCTCTGCATGGGTCATAGGCATGGTTGAAGTGAGGACAGGTCCCCTGATGTACAATGTTGGGATGAGCAAGCTAGTGGATCACATGATACGTGTAACCTTAGAAATGGAGCAGGAGCAAAACATACCCAACCAAAATATACTCAGAATATGCAGCAAGGCTGTCAAAACCTGTGGATTCTCACTGTCTGCCGAGTGTCAAAGAAACATCTGAGGACTAGACTGACAGGCCTCGATACCATTACTACCTGAAAAAGATGATGAATTTTTGTTATGACTCTCCAGGGGCAAGAGACGGGTCATAGTCCAGTATGTGCTTGCAGTATCCAAGGCTGGATCCAAGGAACCCAACCTGGTGTGAAATTGCCTCAGGAGATGTTACAGGAAAGAGAATGGGCCTATGTCCCAGGACAGGGGTAGGAATATAAAAATTGGAATGAGGTCAGCTGGACCTCATCGAATATGATCTCCCTGAATGGGGTTGCTAATCTGTTCCAAGCGGCGAGTCGGAACTGATAGATGTGTCTCACTCTTGGAGCCAAGTCAGTGCCATGTCCGTCAGTGGCAAGTACTATGCACGTGTAAATTGTTAAATTCATGCTATGACCTCTGCAATGCACAAGCCTTGCACGTAATTGAAAAGGCCATCCGCCCGCTTAAAAATAACAGATGGAACAGATGGTATTCCTGCTGAGGCATTGACGTGCAGTGGCACAGAGTTCCTACAATAGCTACATGCCAATGTCTGCCTTATCTGAAAGGAGGAGAGCATCCAAGATGCCACAGTCATGAGTATTTTCAAAAAAGGGAACATGTCTGACTCTGTTAACTACAGGGATATCCCTACTGTTGACTGTTGGAAAAGTCATTGCCAAAGTCCTCCTCAACTGTCTCCTCCCTGTGGCTGAGTAATTCCTGCTGCAGTCTCAGTGTGGCTTCAGCCACAGCGGGCCACCATGGACATAATTTTTGTTACTTGACAGCTGCAGGAGAAATGCGGAGAAAAGATCCTAGCCCTGTATATGGCCTCCTTCAACCTTACAAAAACCTTTGACACCATCAATCTGGAAGCATTATGAAGCATTCTTTGCTTTTGTTGCACCATGAGGTTTGTCACCATCCTTTGTCTGGTCCGCAACGACAGCTGGTTATGACAAATAGCTCCACCACCAACCCATTCACTCTTCGGATGGATGTCAAGCAGGGCTGGATCATCGCCTCAACACTGTTCTAGATGTCCCTCGCTGCAGTGCTTTATGTCATTGCTGACAAGCTCCTTGCTGATGAGCGAAGTGGGCTTTTAGCTCCACAATACCCCATCCCAGAATCTCTTGATGGTGATCAGTGTAAGGGATAAGTTATTTTTAATGGAAGTGAGCAAAGGAACCTCCACTGGATTTTAACCGGTCGTTGTTCCAATCCCATTGGTGTTCAATAGGGACAGAGCAGAAGTTTCCAGATTGAAGGTGTGGAGTTCTCCAGCGCAACACACGAACAGGAGTAGACTTTTCAACCCCTCAAGCCTGTTCCACCATTCAATGCAATCACAGCTGATCTGTGACTAACTCCATATAACATTCTTTGGTCAATATCCTCTAATAACTTCACTTAACAAAAATGTATCTATCATAGATTTAAAATTAACAACTGATCTGGCTTCAACTGCCATCGCGGAAGAGTTCCAAACATCATCTAATGTGTTAAGTGTTTCCTAGCGTCTCTCCTACACAGTCTGACCCTAATTTTTAAAGTATACCCGGTAGTCTTGAATCTCCAAACAGTGAAAGTAGTTTATCTATCTTGGTTTTTTTTGGGTTAATACCTTGAAGACTTTGATCGGATCACCCCATAACCTTCCAAATCAGAGAGAAAACAGGTGTAATTTCTTTCTCATAATCTCTCCTCATTACCTATCCCCTAAAGCCAGCCACCAAGAAGAATGGGTGGTAAACAGGCAGGAGGCTGGAAAAACACAGCAAGCCAGGTAGCATCAGGAGGTGGAGAAGTCAACATTTCAGGTGTACCTTTCTTCAGAACTGGGGGTGGGTGTACGCGGAGCTGCTGTTAAAGATGGGGAGGGTTTCAAGTGGGGAGAAAGGTTGAATGGTGAGGTAGTGATAGATGAACACAGGTAGCAGGTATGCAACAGAAGTGGGTACTGCAGATGCTGGAGATTAGAGTCAAGATTAGAGTGATGCTGGAAAAGGACAGCAGGTCAGGCAGCATCCAAGTACCAGGAAAAGTCAATGTTTTAGGCAAAAGCCCTTCATCAGGAATGAAGGGTTTTTGCGTGAAACTTCGATTTTTCTTGCTCCTTGGATGCTGCCTGTCCTGCTGTCCTCTTCCAGTACCACTCTAATCTTGACAGGTAGCAGGTACAATCTAGGAGAAATGAATCCGATTGGTAGCTGGAAGGAAGGGTCCGTTCATGAATGGAAGGGAGGAAGAGGGGCAGGAAGGGGAATCGGGGGATGGGCAGGGAGGTTATTTGAAATCGGAGAACTCAATGTTGAGTCCTCCAAGCTATAGACTGCCCAGGCAGAAGATGAGGTATCATTGCTCTAATTTGCGGTCTGATTCGCTGTGGCAGTGGAAGAGACCAAGGATGATCATGTTGGAAAGGGAATAGGAAGGGAAATTAAAATAAGTGGTGACCTGAAGATCAGGTTGGCATCTGCAGGCCCAACTGAGTTGCTTGGCAAAACATGCACTGAGTTTACGTTTGGTCTCACCAATGTAGAGAACCAAAGCAGCACCGGATACAGTAAACTAGGTTGGAGGAGAGGCAGGTGGATCTCTTTCTCACCTGGAAGGACTGTTCGGGGCCCTGGTTAGAGAGGGTGATGTGCCAGTATATCTTGCAACTTTTATGGTTGCAGGTGAAAGTAAGGGGTAGGGTTGGTGAGGAGAGTGGCGCAAACCAAGGATTGGCAAAGGAACAGTCCTTGCGGAAAGCAGAGAGAGATGGAGAGGGGAAGACTTTCTTGGTGGTGGGGTCTAATTGGAGTTGCTAGAAGTGTTTAAGGATGATTATGTTGGATGTGGAGACTGGTGGAGTGGTATGCTTGGGAGTGGAATGTCTTCTCATCCGAATAGATGCGACAGAGACAGAGGAATTAGGAAAACAGGATGGAGTTCTTACAGGATACTGGGTGGGAGGAGGTGTAGTCCAGGTAGTTATGGGAGTCTGTGGGTTTATAGTGAACGTCTGTCTGTAGACTGGTGCCAGAGATGGAGACAGAGGTCAGAAAAGGGGAGGAAGGTGTCTAATATAGACAAAGTGAATTTGAAGTCAATGAGCTGCTCCAGATCAGCCTGGGTGCAGGACGCTGTGCTGATGCAGTCATCAATGTGACAGAAGCATTGGGGCACAGTGTCTGTGTAGGTACTGAAGAGGGACTCTTTGACATAGGCCCCAGCTATGCCTGCCTCTTTGTCAGCTATCTATGTGCCAATGGCCACCCCCTGGTTTTGGAGCAAATGGAAGAGTTGAAGAAAAAGCTATTAAAAGTGAGGACTAGTTTGGTGAGGCAGAGGAGGTTATATTTTGGAGGGGGACTGGATGGGTCTGCTGGAGAGGAAGAGGCTGCAGTGTGTATAGGCCATCCTTGTGGAGTATGGATGTGTCTAAGGACTACACGTATATAAGTGAAGCGAAAGTGCTGGGGACTGGGGAACTGGAAGTTACTGAAGAGGTGGAGAGCATGGTTGGTGTCGCGGATGTCGGTGGGAAATGTCTGGACCAAGAAGGATGGAGATGAGATAGGAAGAAATTGGTGGGACAGGAGCTTGAGATGATGGGTCAGCTGGGGTAGTTAGGCTTGTGGACCTTGGGGAACAGGAAGAACTGGGCAATGTGGGGCTGGGGGACTATGAGGTGGAGTCAGTGGAGATCACAAACAGTGTCAGTGATTTTGGCCTGATGGGCCGTGGTGGGGTTGTGATCGGGGGGGATGTGGGGTGTGGTGTTAGAGAGCTGGCATTCGGCCTCTGCAAAATAGAGGCCAGTCCTACAGACTACCACTGCCCCACCTTTGTCAGTGGGTTTGATGGTGAAGTGGGGATTAGTGTGGAGGGTGTGGAGCACTGCACATTCGGAGAGGGTGAGGGGGTGAAGATATTGAGGCAGCCAATGTCACATCGGCAGTCAGCAACGAAGAGGTCTAGGACGGGTACGAGGCCAACAGAGGGGGTGGTGTCCAAGTGGAAGAGGAAGGTTGGAGGTGGGAGAGGGTGATATATATTGGTGGAGGTGGACTGGATGGATCTGTTGGAGAGGAAGAGGCTGCAGTGGGATGTTGGGAATATTTGTCAGAAAACAAAGCACAGAGGCGGAGGCAGTGGAAGAAGAGCTCCATGTCATGGTAGGTAGAGAATTCGTTGAGGTGGGGGCGGAAGGGCACAAACATATGAACTCTTTACTGAGGATGGACCATTCAGCCTCAGGGAGTTTGAGGTTGAGGGGCGATGGTGAATATGTGGTAAGGCTCATGGGTGGGGTTTTAGGGGGTGTAGGATAGATGTAGAGCATATGGCTGATTCTTCAGAATTGGTTTACTAGTTTTAAGCATGCCATAAAAAGAAAATTTTCATTTCAAGTTCAACATGATGCATTTTGAAGAAACTGATGTTTGATTTTCTTTACTCTTTCCTGAGATATGGTTGTCACTAGCAAGGTCAATACTTGTTGACCATCCTGAATTGCTTTTGAACAAGGATGTTGCCAAAGTTGAAGGATTTGAGCTCGAGGGAGAGGTTGTATAGACTGGGGCTATTTTCCCTAGAGCATTGGGGCTGAGGGGTGACTTTATAGAGGTTTATAAAATCATGAGGGGCATGGATAGGGTAAATAGACAAGGTCTTTTCCTCAGAGTAAAAGGGAGTCCAAAACAAGACAGTACACATTTCAGGTGAGAGAGGAAACATTTAAAAGACCCTTAAGGGGCAACTTTTTCACACAGAGGGTGATGCGTGTATAAACTAAGCTGCCAGAGGAAGTGATAGAGGCTGATACAATTACAACACTTAAAGGCATCTGGGTAGGTACATTGATAGGAAGAGTTTGGAGGGGTATGTGACAAATGCCAGAAAATGAGACTAGCTGTATATATCTGATCGGCATGGATGAGTTGAACCAAAGGGGTCTACTTCCATTCTGTACATCTCAGGTGTGTCTGGTGTTCTGTGGTATGTCTATGTTGTGACACTCTTTTTGCTCCATAGCTTTAGCCAAGTTGGCTCCATCCTTGAACTGAGTGTTTCACATTTCAGAAGGCAGTTAAAGTCAACCGAATTACCGTGGCTCAGGAACCATATAGAGGTCAGACTAGGTAAGAGTGGAAGATTTCCTCCCCAAACTGCAATTGCTGAACCTGATGGGGTTTCAGGATAGTCAATAATAGATGTCATGGACACCATTACTGAGACTGACTTTCAATTCCAGACTTATTCAATGAACTTGTTAAATTCCACCAGGTGCCATAGTGATTGAACACATGTCCTCAGAGTGTTAAACTGGGACTGTGAATTACTAGACCACTGCACAACTGCATCCCAATGTAATTTTATTTTTAAAACATAGAAATGTACAGCACTAGAATGGGTCCTTCAACCTAAGCTGTTGTACCAAACATGACGCCAAATGAAATTAATCCCTTCTGCCTGCCCTTGATCCATATCCCTCCATTCCTTTCGTATTCATGTGCTTATGTGAAAGTCCCTTAAATTCCCTCATTAGTGGCAGTGCGTTCCAGACTACTACTACTCTTTGGTTAAAAACGTGCCCCCCCACATCTCCTTTGAACTTTCCTCCTCTCACCTTAAATGCATGCCTCCTAGTATTAGACATTTCAACTCTGTGAAAAAGATCCTGACCATCAACTCTTTCATCACATAATTTTATGGGCTTCTATCAAGTCTCCCCTCAGCCTCCATCGCTCAAGAGAAAACAACCCAAGTTTTTCTAGCCTCTCTTTACAGCTCATACTCATTAAATTACACTTTTCATGAAAGACTTCCTCGACAACTAATAATTGCTCTTACAGAGTGTTATATTTTCAATAAGCTTTGTACTTGGAGTGTGCTTCACAAATGAAGTCTCTACCCCTGCCACCACCACCCCCCCCCCCCCCCCCCCCCCCACCCCAAAGAAAGTGATGGTAAATCACCTTCTTGAATCGTTGCAGTTCATTGCACCATTAAAATGGGAGTTCCAGTATTCTGACACAGCAATAATGAAAGAACAATGATATATTTCCTTGAGTGGCTTGGAGGTATTTCTACTGCCTTGTCCATCTAGATGGTAATAGTGATAGATTTGGAATGTGCTGCTGAAGGAGTTCTGGTGAATTTCTGGAGTGCGTCTTGTTAATTGTACACGCTGCTACCTCTGTGAAATAGTGGAATGAGTGCATATTGAAAATGAATGCATGGGATACCAATCAAGCAAACTGCTTTGTCCTGGATGGTGTGGAACTGCTTAAGTATTGTTGCAGCTGTCCTTGTCCAAGGAAGTGGAAGCATTCCATCACACTCCTTATTTGTGATTGTCGATAGGCATCAGAGTGAGTTACTGAGCATGAGTTCCAGTTCTGTTGGGTCTATCTAGAAGATTTGGCAAGAACCATACCACACTCCATTGCTGCCAGTAAATTGCTGAGCACATATTCTTTAATCTCTTGTCGAACTCTTCCTCAAGTTATTATCTTCTGCGTTATCAATAATCTCTTTCCTGTGGGTTGTTACGCTGCCCGTTTTCTTTCACTTGTGCACACAGTAGTAAAAATAAAAGCCTGCCTTGGCATTCAGCAGCTCCTGTGGATTCTTCCTGTGTCATCTGCTCAACTACATCCCAAACCCTCCCCTCAGGTGAAAATTCATTCTGATGATGCACTTCATGCCAAACAGGTCTGCCAAGCCAGGAAACTTCCTGAATTGTGGCTATGACTTCCTAAAGGTGGCGCCAACACCATGTCTTGCGAGTTCCCTACAGCAGAATTACAGCTGTCCTCTTTTAAACTTATATTCAGAATCTGTAAAAATGACTGGTAATGTTCTTTTAAATCTACTTGCAGGTTTGAGGATCCTAAGGGTATCCAGGACCAGTTACTATCGACGCTGGACTCGCAGACACTGGGCAGACCTACTGCCTTACCGCAGGACCCACAAAGAAACCTGGAACCATGATCTCACCCCCAGACCCGCAGTGATCTGACCCCAGCCTGGAACAGATTCGGTCCCAACAGCGACTCATCCACAAGAGCACCCGAACAGCCCAGCACCTAACCCCAGACCCAGAACAATACGGACCTGAGGAAGCCCAAACAATTTAGAAGCCAACCTCAATTGGCAGCGTGACCCCAAGTAGACCCAACCAACCTAGGCCCACTCCCCGACCCCGCAACTACTCAATCCCGAGGAGGCCCGCCCTGATCCACCTGCAGGAGCAAACACCCTGGACATTCCAGGAACAAAAATTCCATTGCCATGACCCATCCCCAAGGAGACCAGTCCAGCCCAGGTCCGAACTGTAATCTTGAAACCTCCCTCCCTGCAGGAAGCCCACCTCGATCATTCCTGACTCACTTACCTGCAGGAGCAGCAGACTTGCACCACAGAGTACAAGAAAAAAGGGAAAACATGCTGGCCTGAAGGTGAGATTGAAAGTGCAGGAAATGGGTTTAGCGTTGATAGACATTTTAGTTGGGCATGGACCAGTTTGGGCCTGTCTCTGTGCTGAAGGACTCTGTGACTCTATTACAGGATACAAACTTAAATAAATCAAGATAGCAGACAAAAACACATCCTTCCTTGATAACACTCAATGCTTTCTGCAGTCAGTTCAAGCAGAATGCTAGCAGCGCGGTGTTGCTTGCCTTAACAGCCCTAGATACATCTGTACCCGATGTCACTGCTGCAGTTGTCAGATCGATCTTCTGAGGATTCAATCCAAGGAAAGCGATGTGCCCAGATGGAGTCTCCAGCTGAGCACTTGGATATGTGCAAACCAGCTGGTGGAGGTGTTACCAACATTTTCAATCTTCCCTCTTGCAAGCCGAAGTCCACACCTGCTTCAAGAAGACCACCAACATCCCAGTATTTAAGAAAGTACATGCAACCTGCCTTAATGACTACTGCCCAGTAGCTCTGACTCCATTATCAGAAAGTACTTTGAGAAGCTCATCATGGTCCACATCAACTGTAGTCTCCCAGCTTGCCTCAATTCTCTAATTTGCCTGCCGGCATAACAGGTCCATAGCACGTGTCATTTCCCTAGCCCTGCTGTCATCCCTGGAATATCCGAACAACCAGGACACCGATGTCAGACTCCTGCTCATCAACTACAGCTCTGCCTTCAACACCATATCCCCTCCAGACTGATCTCAAAACTCCAAAACCTAGGTCTCAGCACCACCCTCTGCAGTGGATCCGCAGCTTTTTGATTCACAGACCACAATCAATGAAAATACGCAACAGCCCCTTCTGCACAATAACACTCAACTTTGGAGCCCTCCCCTCCAATGTACTCTCTGTACAGCTACAACAATGTCAGCAAATTCTTAATGAATGCCGTCTACAAGTTTGCTGATGACACCATTGTGGTAGGACGGATATCAAACAACAAGAAGTCAAAATACAGAAGAGGGATGGTGATATGGTGCAATGAGAACAATCTCTCTCTTATCATCAGCAAAAGTGAAGACAGATCATTCCTTTCAGAAAGAAAGGAGGAGAACATGCTCCCATCTACATGATGATAAAAAGGTGTGATTTGGAGGTCCCGGTGTTGGACTGGGGTGTATAAAGTTAAAAATCACACAACACCAAGTTATATTCTAACAGATTTATTTGGAAGCACTAGCTATCGGAGTGCTGGTCTTTCATCAGATTGTTGATAAAAAGGTAGGTGGAGAGTCTGATAGTATTGAGGAGGCGAGGAGGCTGCAGCAAAATTTAGACAGGTTAAGAGGGTGGTAAAGAAGTGGCAGATGAAATACAACGTGGGAAAGTGTGAGGTCATGCACATTGGTAGGAAGAACTGCAATGAGGCATGGACTATTTTCTAAATGGGGAGAAAATTCAGAAAAGTGCAAAGGGCCTGGTATTCCTAGTCCAAGTTTCTCTTAAGGTAAGCTTGCAGGCTAAGGTAGTTAAGGCAAATACAATGTTTTCATTCATCGCAAGAGGATGAGAAAATAAAAGCAGGGATGTACTTCTGAAGCTTTATAAAGCTCTGGTCTGACCACATGTAGAATATTGTGAGCAATGTTTGGCCCCATACTGCAAGAAGAATGTATTGAACCCTGGAGCTTGTCCAGAGAAGGTTCACGAGAATTATCCCATGAATGAAAGATTTAACGTATGGGTAACTTGTGAGGACTCTGGGACTATACTGGATGGAGTTTTGAAGGATGAGGGAGGATCTGATTGAATTTTACAGAATACTGATTGGCCTGGACAGAGTGGACATTGGGAAGATGTTTCCATTGGCAGAAGACACTAGGACCCATGAGCACAGCCTTAGAGTAAAGTGAAGACCTTTTAGAACGGAGATCAGGAGAAACTTGCGAATCTGTGGAATTCATTACCATAGAAAGCTGTGGAGGCTAAGTCATTGAGTATATTTAAAACATAAATAGTTTTCAATGTTCTTGAGAAGATTTGTAGCTCAGGTTGTAGATAATGTTGTTGACTTGCTCACTGAGCTGACACGTCTGTTTGCAGAAGTTTCATCGTCATATTAGGTAACCTCGATCATGTGCCTCCAGTGAAGCGTTAAATGTTCAGTCCTGCTTGCTATTTGTGTCCCAGTTTGCTGAGGTGGATGATATCATTTCTAGTTTTGTTTCTTGGTGGTTGATATATGAGGGCTAACTCTACATGTTTGTTAATTGAGTTCCGGGTTGAATCCGAGGCCTCTAGGAATGCTGTGCATGTCTATGTTTGGCTTGTCCGAGGATGAATAGGTTGTCCCAGTTGAATTACTGTCCTTCTTTGTCTATGTGTATGGAAACAAGTGAGAGTTGACCCTGTCTCTTGGTGGGTAGTTGATGTTTGTGTACCCTGATGGCTAGTTTTCTTTCAGTGTGCCCTATGTAACGTTTGTGGCAGTCTTTACGTGGCAGTTCATATATAATGTTGGTTCTGTTAGTTGTGGGTATGGGATTCCTTATATTTGTCAGGTAGCTGTCATAGTGTAGTTGTTGGTTTGTGATATCTAGGGGTTTGTGTAGTCTGGTGATCATTTTTTATATGTCCTTGATGTATGGCAGAGTGACCTGTGTATCTAGATGTGTTATGTGGTCTTGTTGTGGTCTGTTATGTAGGTAGAGTTTTTTTGGGCTACGTTCTTTTGGGTAACCATTGTTTTTGAAGGCACTGTATAGGTATTCTTCTTTGACTTTGCACAGCCCTAGGTGCTGCTGTGTGTTATGGCTTGCTTGAACAATGTTCTGATGCAGCTCTGTTTGTGGGTGTTGGGATGGTTGCTGTTATAGTTGAGTTTGGTTGGCCTTCCTGTATACGCTGGTCTGGAGTTCACCATTGGCCTTGTGTTTAACCACGAAGTTGGTTGTTCTCTTCTTTCCTGGTGAATTTTATGCGGTGAGGATGCTGCTTATGAGTTCTGGGTTTCTTACAGTAGAGCACATTTGGTAATGATGAAGCTGTCATCTACACAATGGATCCAAAGTTTAGGCTGGATAGTGGGAAGAGTTGTCCATTTTAGTCTTTGCATTACAGCTTCCACTATTAATCCTCGTGTTGGTGATCCCATGAGTGTTCTGTTGATTTATCTGTATACCTGGCTGTTGAAGATGAAGTGGGTAGTAAGGCACAGATCCAGTAGTTTGAGGGTGCTGCCCTTGCTGATGGTGTTGATGTTGGCTGATGTCTGCATCACTGGTCCATCTAGTAGCAAGACCAGTGTTTCTTTAGCTAGGGAGATGTCTGTGGAGGTAAACAGTGCAGTCGTGTCAAAGGGGATTATAATCCCATCTTCATCTATTGATGATGTGGAGTGGATGGAGTGAGTTGAGCTGTTTACCAGGTGTTTTAGTCTCCGTTGTACTTCTTTTGCTAGTCTGTATGTCAGTGTATCCAGAAGTGAAACTTTGGGTCTGAGGGGGACCTCTGATTTGTGTACCTTGAAGAGTCCATATAATCAGGGTATGTGGATCCTTCTGGCTTCATCTTTTGGTAATCAATCTTGTTAATTTCACCCATCTTGTATAGATTTTCAGGGTTAGCTATAATGCAGTTTTCCAGTTGTGTTGGGTCTGTTGCCATCTGTTGGTAAATGTTAGTATCTGCTAGTTGTGATGTATTGTGCCCTGTTCAGTCATGCGCCCTTTGTCCACCGGTAGGATTACAATGTTCTTGTCTTTCCAGAGTCCTTCTAGGATAAGTTCTTGAATGGCAAGGCGATGAAAGGTTATGGGGAAAAAGCAGAAAATGAAGCTGAAAAACCTATCAGCCATGATTGAAGGTGGAGCAGAAACAATGGGCCAAAAATGACCTAATTTCTGCTCCTATGTTTTATGGTCTACATCAACAGAGCTGACATTGAGAGGGTGCAGAGCATCACATTGCAAGGAGTGATGAGAACCAACAACCTCTCCTGGCATTCCCATGTAGATGCGACAGTCAAGAAGGCCTTTTCTTCCTCAGACAGCTCAGGAAATTTGGCATGTCCACAAGGTCCCTCACCAATTTGTACAGATGCACCATTGAAAGCATTCTGTACAGATGCATAACAACCTGATATGGCAACTGCTCTGTCCAAGATCTTAAGAAACTACAGACGGTTGTGTGCACAGCCAGACGACCATAGAAACCAACCTTCCATTCATGGATTCCATTTACATAGCTCATTGTGGCGGAAAGGCTGCCAACAACATCAAATACCAATCGCACCTCAGCAATGCTCTCCTACAACCTCTTCTAGAATACAGAATCCCTACAGTGTAGAAACAGACCATTAGGCCTAATAAGTCCACACCGACCCTCTGATGAGTAACCCACCTAGACCCTTTCCCATACCTTATTACACTACATTTCCCCTGACTAATGCACCTAACCTAACCCTGAATACTATGGGCAATTTATTGGCTGGAATCGAACCTGGGTCCCTGGCAGCAGTGCTAAACACTGAGCCACCGTGCCACCCTACCAGGCAGAAGATCCAGAAGCTTGAACATGTGCACCAGCAAGTTCAAGAACAGCTTCTTCGCTGCTGGTATTTAGACTGATGAAAGGACCCTCTAACTTCAAATAATGTCAATCTTGCCCAGTGCACTCCCTGTGCAATGTAACCTGGATATCTCTGTCCAAGTTGTTTTCACCCTATGATCTGCATGTCCTTGCTTATTATGATCTGTGTGCACTGCTCATAAGCAAAGCTTTTCACTGTACTTAGGTACATGTGACAACAAAACCAGGCAGTGAAGTAGAAACAGGTAATAGTGCAGGAATCCCCTGCAGTGTCACTCACAAATTGGACACATTCTGAAAGCTGAGGAAGGGAGTAGAGCCAGGATTCTGGCACCATAAACTGACTGTACTGGAGGCGAGAAAGAAGAAAGCAAAAGGGAATTCACTAGTTAGAGGAGGAGACAGGCATTTCTCTGAGGAATATCACTGAGCATTTGCTGAAGGGGAGGGTGATAAGACACAGGTTGTGGTTCAAATTGGCACCAATGATATAGATAGGATGAGGTTTTGCATCAAGAGTTCAGAGAGCTAGATAGTAGACTAAAGAGTAGGACCTCAAAAGTGGTAGATCTCAGGATTACATTTGGTATCACAGGCTAACAAACACAGAAATAGGTGAGTAGAGCAGATGAATGTGCGGCTTCATTTCGGAGCATTTCAGATTTCTGGATCACTGGCATGATTTCACAGTGGTAGGAGTACATTTTAGACCCACACCACTCCACCGCCCCCCCCCCCCCCCCCCCCACCCTTCCCCCAAACAATCAGTGGACCACTGGGGAGCAGATATGTAGACAATTCACTGGGATGTGTTGAAACAATAATAGGATAATTATGTTAGAGGATTTCAGTATCAATTTGGATGATCACTGTACAAAAAGGTTGAGAGAGGGTAGATTTCTTGAAGTGAATACAGGAGAGCTATTTATGCCAACTTGTGGATGGTCCTACAAGGGAATGAAGCCAGACAAGTGGTCAAGGTGGTAATGGAGGAGCACTTTAGTGATAGCAGCAACAATATTGAAGTACCTTAAGGAAAAATACAGGATCTGATGAAAGAGGATGAGGAACAGTTACTTGAGGGTAAATGTGCAGCAAAAGAATGGAAGTCACTGGGGGAGTACAGGCTCAATATGTTCCCTTTATAGTGAAATGTTGGAGCAACAAGCCCAGAAAATCTGGATGTTTGGGAATTTTCAGAATTGGATAAAAAGGAAAAGAGACATGTAACAGGTACAAACGGTGCAAGTCAATGGTGAACCTAGCTGAGTATAGGAACTGCTGGGAGGAACTTAAGAAAGCAATTAGGAGCGCAAAGTGAGATCATGGAAGAACACTGGTGGTCAAGATTAGGGACAGTCCCAAGTCTGGACAAATGGTTTGTAACACAAAATAATTCTAACAGTTTAGGTTCAATTTTACCAAAATGTTGCTCGGATTGGAGTGTATTTACAATAAGGAGAGATTGTACAAATTTGGATTGCATTCACTAGACCATTGGACGATGAGTCAAACAGTCATGGTAGGCAGGGAGACAGGGTAAGACTAATAAATTAAACTGCATTTAATTCAATGCAAGGGGCCTAACAGGGAAGGCAGATGGACTCAGGGCATGGTTTGGAACATGGGACTGGGATATCAGCAATTACAGAAACATGGCTCAGGGATGGGCAGGACTGGCAGCTTAATGTTCCAGGATACAAATGCTACAGGAAGGATAGAAAGGGAGGCAAAAGAGAAGGGGGAGTGGCATTTTTGATAAGGGATAGCATTACAGTTGTGCTGAGGGAGGATTTGGGTGGAACTGAGAAATAAGAAAGGGATGATCACCTTATTGGGATTGTATTATAGACCCCCTAATAGTCAGAGGGAAATTGAGAAACAAACTTGTAAGGAGGTCTCAGCTATCTGTAAGAATAATAGGGTAGTTATGGGAGGGGATTTTAACTTTCCAAACATCGACTGGGACTGCCATCGTGTTAAAGGTTTAGATGGAGAGGAATTTCTTAAGTTTGTACAAGACAATTTTCTGATTCAGTATGTGGATGTACCTACTAAAGAAGGTGCAAAACTTGACCTACTCTTGGGAAATAAGGCAGGGCAGGTGACTGAGGTGTCAGTGGGGGAGCACTTCCATCCAATAGTGATGGAAAAGGATAGACCAGATCTAAGTTGAAGTTCTAAACTGAAGAAAGGCCAATTTTGACGGTATTAGGCAAGAACTTCCAAAAGCTGATTGGAGGCAGATGTTCGCAGGACGGCTGGAAAATGGGAAGCCTTCAGAAATGAGATATCAAGAATCCAGAGAAAGTATATTCCTGTCAGGGTGAAAGGGAAGGAATAGGGAATGCTGGATGACTAAAGAAATTGAGGGTTTTGGTTAAGAAAAAGAAGGAAGCATATGTCAGGTATAGACAGGATAGATCGAGTGAATCCTTAGAGTATAAAGAAAGTAGGAGTATACTAAAGAGGGAAATCAGGAGGGTAAAACGGGGACATGAGATAGCTTTGGCAAATAGAATTAAGGAGAATCCAAAGGGTTTTTACAAATATATTAAGGACAAAAGGGTAACTAGGGAGAGAATAGGGCCTCTCAAAGATCAGCAAGGCAGCCTTTGTGTGGAGCCATAGAAAATGGGGCAGATACTAAATCAATATTTTGCATCAGTATTTACTGTGGAAAAGAATATGGAAGATATAGACTGTAGAGAAATAGATGGTGACATCTTGCAAAATGTCCAGATTACAGAGGAAGAAGTGCTGGATGTCTTGAAACGGTTAAAGGTGGATAAATCCCCAGGACCTGATCAGGTGTACCGGAGAACTCTGTGAGGAGCTAGAGAAGTGATTGCTGGGTCGCTTGCTGAGATATTTGTATCATCGATAATCACAGGTGAGATGCCGGAAGACTGGATGTTGGCAAATGTGCCACTGTTTAAGAAGGGCGGTAAGGACAAGCGAGGGAACTATAGACCGGTGAGCCTGACCTCAGTGGTGGGCAAGTTGTTGGAGGGAATCTTGAGGGACAGGATGTACATATGTTTGGAAAGGCAAGGACTGATTTGGGATAGTCAACATGGCTTTGTGCGTGGTAAGTCATGTCTCACAAACTTGATTGAGTTTTTTGAAGAAGTAACAAAGAGGATTTATGAGAGTAGAACAGTAGATGTGATCTATATGGACTTCAGTAAGGCGTTCGACAAGGTTCCCCATGGGAGACTGATTAGCAAGGTTAGATCTCATGGAATACAGGGAGTACTAGCCATTTGGATGCAGAACTGGCTCAAAGGTAGAAGACAGAGGGTGGTGGTGGAGGGTTGTTTTTCAGACTGGAGGCCTGTGACCAGTGGAGTGCTGCAAGGATCGTTGCTGGGCCCTCTACCTTTTGTCATTTACATAAATGATTTGGATGCGAGCATAAGAGGTACAGTTAGTAAGTTTGCAGATGACACCAAAATTGGAGGTGTAGTGGACAGCGAAGAGGGTCTCCTTCCTATTGGAAAGATGTTGTGAAACTTGAAAGGGTTCAGAAAAGATTTACAAAGATGTTGCCAGGGTTGGAGGATTTGAGCTGTAGGGAGAGACTGAAGAGGCTGGGGCTGTTTTCCCTGGAGCATCGGAGGCTGAGGGATGACCTTCTAGAGGTTTACAAAATTATGAGGGGCATGGATAGGATAAATAGACAAAGTCTTTTCCCTGGGGTCGGGGAGTCCAGAATTAGAGGACATAGGTTTAGGGTGAGAGGGAAAAGATACAAAAGAGACCTAAGGGACAACTTTTTCATGCAGATGGTGGTACGTGTATGGAATGAGCTGCCAGAGAATGTGGTGGAGGCTGGTACAATTGCAACATTTAAGAGGCCTTTGGATGGGTATATGAATAGGAAGGGCTTGGAGGGATATGGGCCGGGTGCTGGCAGGTGGGACTAGATTGGGTTGGGATATCTGGTTGGCATGGATGGGTTGAACCGAATGGTCTGTTTCCATGTTGTACATCTCTATGACTCTATCTGTAATATGTCATTATTTATTTCCCATTCTCTATGTTCCATATCCTTCTCCATAGTAATCACTGATGCAAAATTTTCATTTAGTATCTCCCCCATTTCCTGTGGTTCCACACGTAGCCAGCGTTGCTGATCTGAAAGGGACCCTATTCTCTCCCTTCTTACTCTTTTGTCATCAATGTATTTTGTCCTCTGGATTCTCCTTAATCCTGTTTGTGAAAGCTTTTGTCCCCTTTTTGCCCTCTTGATTTCCCTTTTAAGTATATTCCATTGTACTCTTCTCGGGATTTGCTCAATCACTGTTGTCTATACCCAACATATGCTTCCTTCTTATTCTTGACCAAAACCTCAATTTCTCTAATCATCCAGCACTCCCTGCACCTCCCAGCCTTTCCCTTCACCCTAACAGGAATATATTGTCTGTGGATGCTTGTTATCTCATTTTGAAGGTGTCTCATTTTTGAACCTCCCTTTACCTGCTCACATCCACCACTCTTGCTATTCCCCCCCCCCCCCCCTCCAACCAATCAACTTTTGAAAGTTCTTGCCTAATACCCCAATTGTAGAGTGATGGGGAAAGCAATGGACACCCAATCTGCATACCCGAATTGTTCACTGTTCCTGTTACATTGCACAGTGTTGTCGATATATTGTGTACTGTCTACAAGATGCACATCACCAACTGTTTGCCCAGGAACATGTACTAAACTCTCAATTTTACCATCTAGTAAGACAAGAGCAGCAGGTGCTTGTGAACACCACCATCCAGGTTCAGACATACATTTTCATTTTTTTGTCATTGCTCAACTAGCTCCCTACCTAATGATTCTCCAATAATTAAACCTGAAGGAATTAGGCTGCTACTCTTATTGGTTAACTTTCCATGTCAGAGAACCTTTCTGGCAATATTTAGCACTTATCATAACATTAAAATGTGACTTGTAATGAACATGCCTTAACAATTTGGATCAGGTTCTTATGTATGCAATTATAGAAACTCAACACTGTTGAATACATTTGAATGGAAAGTTGGTGAAGGACACTATAAGTGCATTATGAGCAGCAACTTTTGCATTTCTGCTTTTAAATAGAATATCTTGATCTCTTTTAAAGTTGCGGTGGCATTTTTACATATGTAATGGTGACTGCTATTAATCTTTGTATTAATTTGTCAGTTTTTTTTGCACCATTAAATTTCTCTTGCTATTCTGACCTGAAGTTAAGAAGGGACATAATCATATCCCATCATGAAGTACTTGGAATTAGGTGAATGGTGGTGTCCTTTAGAACAAAAGCAGCAACAAGATGTTTCAAGCGGTTTTACAGATTTTTTTCCCCTTACTGGTGTTGACAACAGCTTTACTGTTATCTTTTGTGGATCCCCATTCCATTTCTCCAAATAATTGTTCAGATTACACAAAGAGTTTCCCATCGTCACTTCCCTTCTATCTATTTTTTGGTTTAGCAGGAAAAATGAAAAACAATGGAAAAATTTCAAAATTGTCATGTATATACAGAACATATTCTGGCACGGAGTGTCAAAATATGCTGATAAGGTTTGATGATGAAAGGTGAAAGGTTATCGGGTTCAGGTCACCTGCTCAGGGCTAGAGAGAAAGGAAAGGATCCAACCAATTTTTATATGTCTGCATTTTTTTTCTTGTGATTCTCATTGCAGAGAAAAATGGCCTAAAATGTGTACCTTATGATACTGGTGACCAAGAATAGGTTGTGGGTTGTAATGGGCTAGAGTGTGTGGCAAAGAATGATGGGCTAGAATGATGTCAGTGTTTAATGGGCTAGAAAGAATGGTAGGTGAGAGTGTGTTGCTGGAAAAGCACAGCATTTCAGGCAGCATCTAAAGAGCAAGAAAACCGACATTTCGGGCTGGAGCCCTTCATCCTGATGAAGGGCTCCGGCCAGAAACATCGATTTTCCTGCTCCTCAGATGCTGCCTGACATGCTGTGCTTTTCTAGCAACACATTCTCAACTCTGGTCTCCAGTGTCTGCAGACCTCACTGTCTCCAAGAAAGTATGGTAACCTAGTAGCATGGAATTGGCAGAAATGGAGAGGAGCAGATTATTTATACTTGTATGTTGGAAAAATAGTGGGAACAATGGACTGGAATGGTTGGTGGTACTTAGTGAACTGGAATAGCATGTAATGAGCAGCTAAAAGTAATGTGATAGAATGGATGTTAGAGTATGTTGAGCTAGAATGAGTGGCAGGGAGTAATAAGTTAGAATTGGTAGTAAGGTGGAATGAACTAGAATGGCTGGCAGGGTGGAATGGACTCTAAGATGGGTGGAAGGGAGAAATGAATTAGAGTGAATGGTGGGATGTGTGGCAACATTCAATTGATCTGTGGTCACTAGGTGGTTGCCCAAGAAAAACTTGAATCAATGGCTACTAAGGGCAAACTGTCTGATGGTTGAAGTCATACCTGACACATAGGAAGATGGTCGTAGCTGTTGGAGGTCAGTCAGCACAGCTCCCAGGAATCCCTCAGAGTAGTATCCTCTGAATAGGATAGTCCAATAGCCCAACCATTTTCAGTAGTTTCATCAATAATCTTCCCTCTGTAATAAAGTCAAAAATATGGATGTTCACTGATGATTGCACCATTTGCGATTCCTCAGACGTCTTAGAATAAGGGCCAAGCAACCCGTGACTGAGATGAGAAGAAATTTCTTCTTGCAGGAGACACAGGATGACTGGTTCCCATTTACAAAGGTATTATGTTACAACATAATAGCGAGCCAAATCAAATCAGCCTCGCTATCACTAATGTACAGCCCAGTGAAATTAAAATATTCAATTAACCTTCAAAATGTCCAATTGCTTTTAAGTAGGCTTTATAAAAAACAGATCTAGGACACCAAGTTTATAACTTAAACAAAAACTTAAAATTTATTATTAATAATGTAATTTTAACAGAAGACAGATAAACAATAAAGTAAATCCACAACCTAAAGTTCAATTTTTTAATCATACTCCTACTCACGCACAGATGGGAATAATTAAAATAAAACAAGGTTTGTAACTTAAAACCAGAAGAACAGAGGATGCTGTAATCAGAATTTAAAAAAAATTGCTGGAAAAGCTGAGCAGGTCTGGCAGCATCTGTGGGGAAAGATCAGAGTTAATGTTTTGGGTCCAGTGGCTCTTCCTCAAAATGGAAGACTTGTAATTTACCAGTTCAATAAACAGTTTCCAATTATCAATACCAAGCTTTCATTAAATCCTTGAAAAATTGGTTGTTTACAGGCAGGTATATAAAATTCTGAAGTCACTGGTTGCAATAAATCAGGAAACCCAACAGGAAAGGAACATTGTTTATTGTTGAACACCAAAACATAGCCACTATTCATGGCATACATAAACCAGTCCCAGCCCAGGATAGAAAGTTCAGCCGACCCATCGCTGGGTCTGCTTTATAAAGGGCTCAAATGATAAGTTTCAGCTAGGCAGACCATTGCCTGTTACCAAGAGAATTCATACTCAATGCGCTCCATGAGGAGATTAATTAATGATTCGCCATGGTCCTTGTAGAGGTTATCACACCAGTTAATGTAAACAATTTCAGCGGACTTCTGGAAATAGGTGCTTACTTTTCACAGACTGGGATTCTTTTCTCCCAACCTTTAACATTTCAAAAATTGTAGAGAAACTGGAGTGAGAGCAAAACCAAGCATTGGAATCGCAATGCCTTCTGCCAACCAAGTCAAAACTGGCTCTCCCTTGATTGACCAAATCAGCATACAACTAGTTGCTGTCTGAGCATAGCATTCATTCAGCGTTGATTATTCTAAGTGTCCTGACATCAGTAATGAAGTTAGATTATCTTTCCAGGCCAGTTCAAGCATCTATGTTTGTTCTCTTTTAAAATAAGCTGATATTCAAAGTTCATTTCAACTCACAGTTCCAAATCAAAAACTGAGAAAAATTAAATAAAAACTAATGAGGGTGTGATGATACGATGGCTTTAAGAGGGGTATTTTGTCCTGCTGCTTTTTGGAGAGCAGTTTAAAAGCAGAGATCCTGCAGAGCTATTAGAGTAAACAGCCTCAGGCGACTGACTGTGTGTGGAGTTTGCACGTTCTCCCCGTGTCTGCGTGGGTTTCCTCTGGGTGCTCCGGTTTCCTCCCACAGTCCAAAAATGTGCAGGTCAGGTGAATTGGCCATGCTAAATTGCCCGTAGTGTTAGGTAAGGGGTAGATGTAGGGGTAGGGGTAGGGGTATGGGTGGGTTACGCTTCGGCGGGGCGGTGTGGACTTGTTGGGCCGAAGGGCCTGTTTCCACACTGTAAGTAATCTAAATCTAAATCTAAACAGTTTGTGAGGCCCTGTTTTTTTTCAAATGGGTACAATAGAATCAGTCTGAATGGGTCAGGTCAAATTCCCACAGAACCAGGATTGTTTTGTTTCAGTAGCAATTGCTGCTGGAATCCTGAAGATGTGGAAGGTTCTTTTTTCTTCTCTCAGTTATGGCTAAAAGCTGGGGTTTCTCTACTGCTGCTGGAGTTGCATGTGTGACGATCTGTTTTTCTGAATTTGCCTTTGTCAAGGGAATGGTTAAGGGATGTTATTGTATTGGAACAGTTAATTGATAATAGCTACTGTTCTATTATTTGGTTAAGCATTTCAATATAGTTACAGCTAAGCTAATTCTTTATTTTTCCTTTTGCTGTAATTTAACGATAGTATATGAATCAAGTATGTTTTGCTTCAAATCTGGTACTTTGATCACTCGATTTCCTTCTGGATTGCAATACTTTAAAATAAGAAAAGTTTAGGGTCTAGACTGTCTTCTTAATGTATTTTGAGGGGGTTTGGTCTAATCCATAACAAATTGGGGGCTCTTGTCAGGATTTAAATCTCTGATTCTTGGTTGGGTTTAGGATTGTTGAATTAAAGACAGTGAGTGGTACGTGTTAGTATTTTTTTTATTTCCGGTGTTGAATTCAGTTGGTTTAAACAAGTGTGCCTTGTAGAGTAATGGCTCCTTCAGTCATTAAGAGTTTGCTGGGGGTGGAAGAAGTCACTTCAGGAGCTTTACAGAAAGTGAGCAAGGCAAAGCTTTCACAATTGGCAAACAAGTTGGATTTGGGTTTGTCTGTGTCTGTGAGGAAAGGGGAGATAATTGTGGCAATTATGCAGTACTTACAATTGCCAGGAATGCAATCAGAATCTTTGGAAGTGGCTAAAGTCCATTTGCAAATGAAGCAACTTTAATTAGAAGCAAAGATGAAAGAAAAAGAAATGAAACTGTTTGAATTATGATTAAACGCAGAGGAAGAAGAAAAGAAGGGGAAGGCCCTAGCAGAAGGAAGGGACAAAGAGAGAATTTTTGAACTTCAGAGGTTGGAACTGATAACTCAAAGTTGACTTAAAATGGCAGAGGTAGAGATGAAAAGTAGGCGTATTGATGAGAACAGTGATGGAGAGAAATCCGATCATAGCCAAAGACCTCATAGGGATCTGATTAGATATGTCCAAGTATTGTCTAACTTCAATGCGAGGGATGTAGAAGCCTGCTAGGACCTTCCACTGCTTTTCTTTTTCCTCTACTTTTAATCATAATTTGAACTGTTTCATTCCTTTTTCTCTTTCTTTTTCTTTTGCCTTTGCCTCTAATTCCATTAGGATGGCAAGTAGTCCAGAGGGCAGCACAGTGACACAGTGGTTAGCACTACTGCCTCACAGCTCCAGAGACTTAGATTCAATTCCAACCTTGGGTGACTATCTGTGTGGAGTTTGCACGATCTCCCCATGTCTGCATTGGTTTCTGCTGGGTGTTTTGGTTTCCTGCCACAGTCCAAGGTTGTGCAGCTTAAATGGATTGACAATAGTGACCTGGGACGTGCAGGCTAAGTGGGTAAGCCATGGGAAATACAGGGGTAAGGGGTTGGGTCTGGGTGGATGCTCTTTGGAGGTCCAATGCGGACTTGATGGGTCAAATGGCCTGCTTCCACACTGTATAGATTCTATGAATATTGTTATGACATGGCGGTAAATCCTTCTGTTAACTAAACCAAACACCCAGGAAAGCTCACTTCGCCTCATAATCTATTAAAATATGAGTAACAGAGAACTCCCAAATTCTACTATTTAAAGAGATGATGTGGCGGTGCCAGTATGGAGTGGACTAGGGTGGGCAAAGTAAAAACTTACACAACACCAGGTTATAGTCCAACAGGTTTATTTGGAAGCACTAGCTTTCGGAGCACTGCTCCCTCATCAGGTTCCTGATATATCTGTTGGATAAATAAATCTGTTGGGCTATAATCTGGTGTTGTGTGATTTTTAACTCTCTTTAAAGAAAATAATAAATTGATATTATTTAAGTGAGCATTAAACAAAACTATTTATAACTCTTAGCTCCCTTTCTCTTAACTGCTTACTATCTCCCTCCAACTTTATAACAGTATGCTGTTCCAAAAAGACACCTATTAAAATTACATTAACTTAATTTCAAAACCACACAGCCAGTGTAGTTTTCAGTGTCTGTCTTCCCACAGAATATCTCCTTGGGTCGTCGTCTTACTTTTTTACTGCAAATATATTTCGTATGAAAAGGAACCTTTTGATAGCGAGTGTTTCCTAATTTCTTGGATCTGTGTTGAAGGCTGTTGCTCTGTATAATTTTCAAAATGTTTGTATCCCCAACATCAGATCATCTCATTGGTTCGATGTTGGCAAAACAATAAATTCAAACTCGATTGGGTTTTAGTATCCCGGGGCATAATTTAAACTAATTTGTTAAATTCAAATTGTTGTCAAAACAGCAACTGACTCAGGTATCCATTTCACAGCCAAATGTTACATATTTTCAATTTTCCAGTACGCGCTGAGACTGCCATCTTGTCATATCACAGATGCTTGTCAGCTCTCAATTCCGAACAGCATTCACTCTCCCTTGAAGGAGCAGTACATGCCTTCAACTTCATTACATCACCCCCATTATGAAGAAAATGAACCATCATAATGAAAAGATGGCTTCATTTGTTTTCTAATTATTAATCCCATCACAATGAAATAATCATTAATGGTCATTAATCTAAATATATTAATTGCACACATATACGTAACACTGGAATCAGTCCCGTCTTATCTATAATTCCTTTAATTCCACGATAATGCATCTGCTTTCACATTTTTCCGCAACATGTACAATTCGTAAATTAAAAGTCTGCAACATAAGACTCCAATGAAATAGTCTCAAATTTTTGTTTTAAATCTTTCCAAGAATGTAAGAGGATTGTGGTTCATGTACTCAACTGTCTCTGACACATTGATCATCACATAAACATTAAAATGTTGTAAGGCCAGTACCAAACTCAATAATTCTTTTTCAATGGTAGAATATTTTCTCTAGTGGGTGTTGAGTTTCTTTGAAAAGTAGCTAATTGGCCTTTCAATTCCATCACCATCTTTCTGTAGCAGTACAGCTCCAACTCCTACATCACTAGCATCATTTGTAACTTTTGAAGGGTTTCAAAAATTTGCTGTAGCTAAAACTGGTACATGGTTAATACTGCTTTTAAATTCCTAAATGCCTTCAGGCGTTGTTCTGTCCACCAAAACTTTGTGTTCTTCTTTAGTAAATCTTTTAGCGGTGCTATCATGCTGCTGAAGTTTGGAACAAATTTCCAATAGAATCCACTGAGTCCCAAAAATCGAAGCACTTTTCCCTTTGAGGATGATCGTGGAAATTCCTCCATGGCCTTTATCTTGGTGTTCAGTGGAGTCAGCCTTCCATGACCCAAGAACGTCACCTCTGCCTTCACAAATTCTATTTTCTTACAGTTTATTACCAATTTTTCTTCTTGTAATCATTCAAAGAGCTCTGCAACTGTACCATGTGATCTTCTCATGATTCGCTAAAGATCACTACATCATCCAAATAGAATGCACAGTTTGTTAATCCAGCCACAACTCTGTTTATGAGCCTTTGGAATGTAGCTGGTGCATTCTTCATTCCAAAGGGCATCACTTTGAATTGATTTAGCCCATTTGGGGTTATAAACACAGAAACCTCTTTCACTTTCTCTGATAAAGGTACCTGCCAATAACTACACAGTAAGTCCAACTTTATGCCGTAACTGGCTTTTCCAACTTTCTCTATACAGTCCTCCAATCTTGTTATTAGGTATGAGTCTGATTTTGTTATGGCATTGATCTTCTGATACACCATGCAAAATCGTTGAGTCCCATCAGGTTTGGGAACTAACACGATCGGCGAACTCCACTCTGACTTGGTTCGATGATACTTTCGTTGAGCATTGCATCCACTTCCTTCTGGACCTGTGTGGCTTTGAGAGGATTATGTCTGTAGGGGTGTTGTTTTATCGGAACAGTGTTCCCTACTTCCACCTCATGTACAATATGTCTTCCACCTCATGTGCATGTCTTCCCCCATCTGATTCCTACATACGTCCACATATTGCTGTAACAAACATTTCAACTGGGTTCTTTGCTCCTGAGACAGGTAGTTCACTAATCAATCCCACTCCTCAAGGACTTCCTCATTAATTTGTAATGCATTTTGAGGTAGATCAAACTCCACAACATCTGGATTTGATTCCTCACTGTGCGGGGCAGTAACTAACACCTGTTTCTCCAGTTCCCTCTGTCTATTATAGTAGGGTTTCAACATATTCACATGACATACCCAATACAATTTTTTTCTATCCGGCATCTTTACCAGATAGTTTACCTGGCTTAACTTTTACTCAATTTAATAGAGACAATGAAATCTCACTTTGAAGGTAACAATATTAATATGTCATCCCTATTGGAATACATCTGAATTTTAGAGTTTTTATCTGCCTCCTGCTTCATTCTATGCTGTGCCCTCTTCAGGTGCTGTTTAGTTAACTTATCTCCCCAATTTACTTTCTCGCTCACCACAGATACATAATCCAAGTGTGAGATCTCTGACTTCAGTCCTGTGAATTTTCTTTAATTAGTTTCAAAGGCCCTCTCACTTCATGTCCAAATATTAATTCAAAGGGAATAAGGGTTTAGATCAGAGTGGTGCTGGAAAAGCACAGCAGGTCAGAAGCATCCGAGGAGCAGGAAAATCGACGTTTCGGGCAAAAGCCCTTCATCAGGAATAGAGGGAATAAACTGAGTAGATTTGTTTGGGGCATCACCAGTGACAAACAATACAAATGGGATACCTTTATCCCAATCATTTGGTAATCCTGACAGTACACTCTTAGGGCATCAAAGGTCCCTGGGTTTCAGGATGGTTCGCACTTGATTTAAAGTGCTGTAGGCCTAAGCTATCTATGACTTCCTTAAACAGCCTAGTAGTAAAATTAGACCCTTGGTCTGACTGAATCTCTTTGGATAGTCCATACCACGTGAAGAGAGCTACTAACTCCTCCACTGCCTTAATACTCCGTAATGGAATTGTCTCTGGAAATCTGGAAGATACATCCATTATGGTTAGCAAGTACTGGTTCCCGCTTTTAGTTTTAGAAAGGAGACCTACACAATCAATCAAACCCACATTAAAGTTCCTTTGAATGTGAAAATTGGCAACAAAGGTGCTGGTTTTATTACTGCCTGTATCTTACCTAACATTTGGCATGGATGACAAGTAGGGCAAAATGTTATGGTGGCACAGTGGTTGGCACTGCTGTCTCACAGCGCCAGAGACCCGGGTTCAATTCCTGCCTCAGGCGACTCTCTGTGTGGAGTTTGCACATTCTCCCCATGTCTGCGTGTGTTTCCTCCAGGTGCTCCCATTTCCTCCCACAATCCAAAAATGTGCAGGTTAGGTGAATTGGCCATGCCAAATTGCCCGTAGTGTTAGGTGAAGGGGTAAATGCAGGGGAATGGGTCTGGGTGGGTTGCGCTTCAGTGAGTCGGTGTGGACTTGTTGGGCTGAAGGGCCTGTTTCCACACTATAAGTAATCTAATCTAACCACATCCTTGTGCATTCCGGGACAATAGAAATGCTTTTGTATCTTAGCCTGAGTCTTCCATACAGCTAGGTGTATTCCTACTAGTAGTTCATATGCTACCCATAACACTTCCTGTCTGTATGCTACAGGCAACACAGTCTAGTGCACTTCTGCCCATTTGTTCTCTGCACTAACCTGCCGTAGTCTCCATTTTTGTCTTAGGATTCTATCTTTGAGATAATAATCGTCAGGAATATTCTCTGCCTCCTTTTCTGAGTATGCATTAATATATATACCTTTTATTATCCTGTATTTCTGTTGTAAATCCAGAAGCCTTTCAGGATGAAACACTTCTGTCTGACCCTGTGTCTGTTCAGGTTTTTTCTACAGCATTGCATCCAACATTGTGTCCATGAACTGAACCTCAACTCCTTCGTCTTTCTTTTTAGTTTTTTCTTCTTGTTGTGACTTATGAGAGTGGGATCTTGTTACTATACAGCCTGGAAAAGTTCTAGGATTTTTTCTTCTAACTCCTCAGTCCTCTGGTCTCCTTTGGCTTCTCCACAAGAAGGCGTGTCACTTCTATCTTGGATCCTGCTAAAGCGTTCCCAAGAACAAACTGTTTTCCTGGAACTGACACTCTGTCAATCACTCCCACTGTTAGTTCCCCAGTCTTGATTTGGCTCACTGACCTGATCTTAAACAGGGGAATGTTAAATTTCTGTCCATCTATTCCACAAATTACCACTCCCTCAGTTAACATGTCTGAAAGAGTACAAATATGTTAATCTGTTCCTATTAGAGACTGGTTAAATCCTGTAAATCTCAAAATTATACCTTCTTTACTTTCTTGACCTGTTTTCCTGAGATCAGGCACTAACTCAATACCTAGCCCTTGCCTCGGATGTGCATTCTCCTGCAGCTCCTTGACTTTTCTTGTGGTTTCTATGACTACTTTCACTAATTCCATTGGCTTAACCTCTCTTACCACATCTTTTCCCACAATGCCTTTCTTCAACGACCAGCACTGTGACATTACCTGTCGTACCTTACCATAGTGGAAACACCTAAGGCCTTTCACCCTTTTGGGCTTCTTTTCTCACCTGTGGTAAACTATTACCAGTGTGCTCTGATCTTTGTTTTGTAGTGTAGGATCTCCCCTTCTCCCAATTTTCATCCCTCACAACAGGATGAAATTTTCACCAGAAGCTAAATTCTGCCTTATGCACCAACGCATATTCATTTGCCATCTTTGCCACTCTTTTCACTTCCTGAACTTTCAGTTCATTCACATGAATTCTTATCATCTCTGGAAATGAGTTTTTAAATTCTTCCAGCAGAATAATCTCTCTTAGAACCTCATTGGTCTTATCTATTTTTAAGGCTAGCACTCACCTATCAAAATTACTGTGTTTAATTCTTTCGAACTCAACGTTAAGTCTGACCTGGTTCCTTCTTTATGTTTCTGAACCGCTGTCTGTATGCTTCTGGAACCAATTCGTAAGCACTCATAATAGCCTGATGGCCCCTCATTAGACTGCGCTGCAAATATCTCACTAGCTCTGCCTACCAGCTTAGCCTGAACTAGCATTACTCACAAGTTCTTTGACCACTCCATCTGCCTAGCCAATTTTTCAAATGAAACAAAGAAGATTTTGACACCTTTCTTATCAAAATATGGCAATATTTTAACATAATTATAGACATCACTATCTTCTCTCTTCATCTCCAACCTGTTAACTTGACTTTCCTGACTAATTCGTAACTTCTGAAGTTCAAATTATCTCTCCCTTTCTCTTTCTCTATCTTCTCTCTCTTATTACTCAGCTAAGAACATTCTCTGTTTCTTTTTGCTCCCTCTCTCTTTCTTTTTCGTCCCTCTCTTTCTCTTTCTTTATTTTCTTATTCCATTTGTCTCAATCGCAATTTCCGTTTTTCTAATTCTAGAATTTTTCCAGTTCTATTGCACTTGTCTGTTTCTCTGACATGCCTAAATGCTTGACCAACTCCATTACAATTTCAGCTTTTTTTTTGTCCCTGGTTAAACTCTATTCTAACTTATTTGCTAATTCGAAAGATCTGTCCATTCTGTCTTTCTAAACTTCCTTGGCAAATTTGCGAAGCATCTTCAAATCCCGGAGCCTCTTTAGCAATCTTAACAGCCGTTTCCCTCACTTTTAATTTAACCAACCACAAGTAAAGAAAACTAAACAAATTGTCTCAACTACATTTTATTTGAAGACCTAGGACACTAATCAACAAGTGTTTAAATCTGCTGGGACCTTTTGTACCCCAAATCGGTTCAAATTTCTCCAAATTTCAGACTGGATCTGTCAAAACCTGTTCAAACCTCGGACCTGAACCACCAAACTGTTACGATACAGTGGTGAACCCTTCTATTAATTAAATCAAACACCCAAAACAATCACCTCACCTTGTAATCTATTAAAATATGAGTCACAGAGAACTCCCAAATTCCACTATTTAAAGAAAATAATATTCTTTAACTCTAAAAGTGAACATTAAACAACAACTATTCATAATTCCAAGCCCCCCTTTCCCTTAACTGCTTGTTACCTGCCTCCAACACTAACACAATATACTGTTTCAATAAGACACTTATTAAAATGACATCAACTTAATTTCAAAACCACACATTGGTGGTCGGCTTGACACCAACAACATTCTAATTTGATCCTGACTAGGTGATCATGCTTTATGTACCTCCATGCAGGTACTAGAACACCTTCAGTAACAGTTAACTATTTTCCTTTCATTTCTCTCTGCAAATCCTGTTAAAGGATGAATGAGACATCTTAAAGACAGTGAGACAATGAATTTCCAATGAAAGATAACATTGATATGCAAACAACCATGTCTCAATATAAAGAACTAAACAGGAATTGAAAGGAAGAGAAAGAAAGCAACACATCATATGTGTCGTGCAGACTGATGCTATCAACATCTGTTTTCCCTGATCTTCTATCTGTTTATATCCATGTCTTGCCTGTCTGTGTGTCTCAGTCTGTTTGAGAGGAGGGCAAGATAAGAAGTCATGATTTGGAGATGCCGGTGTTGGACTGGGCTGTACAAAGTTAAAAATCACAACACCAGGCTATAGTCCAACAGGTTTAATTGGAAGCACTAGCTTTCAGAGTGCTGCTCCTTCATCAGTTGGTTGTGGAGTTTAAGATCATAGGACACAGAATTTATAACAAAGGTTTACAGTGTGATGTAACTGAAATTATATATTGAAAAAGACCTGGATTGTTTGTTAAGTCTCTCATCTTTTAGAATAGGCATGTTGGTTTCAGCTCTTTTCACGTGTAAACTCCAGAACTTTCTTAAAGTTACATTCTCAAGTGAACTTTAACAATAGGTGCAGGTACTCAGTCAATGTTGTCTATCTTATACGCTGCAGGCAAGGATACCCTGAGGCATGGTATATTAGTGAGACCGAGCAGAGGCTACAGCAAAGGTTGAAGGGGCACCACACAAAAATCAACTGGGCAGAAGTGAGGACTGCAGATGCTGGAAACCAGAGTTTAGATCAGAGTGGTGCTTGAAAAGTACAGCAGGTCAGGCAACATCCGAGGAGCAGGAAAATCGACGTTTCGGGTAAAAGCCCTGACCTGCTCTGCTTTTCCAGCACCACTCTGATCTAAACCACACAAAAATCAACAGACAGGAGTGTTCCTTCCCAATCAGCGAACACATCAGCGGTCCAGGACATTCAATCTCAGACCTTTGAGTGACCATCCTCCAAGGTGGACTTTGGGACAGGCAACAACACAAAGTGGCCGAGCAGAGGCTGATAGCTGAGTTTGGTGCCCATGGGGATGGCCTCAACTGGGACCTTGGGTTCATGTCACATTACAGGTGACTCCACTGCGTACCACACACATACGAATCAGTTTGAACATTGGGATACAGACAGACAGTCTCATACACGGCACCTCACACCTTTAATGCATTATTTGGGCTGATATGGTACCTATTGTTAAAGTTCACTTGAGAATGTAACTTTAAGAAAGTTCTGGAACTTACATATGAAAGAACTGAAACAAACATGCCCATTCTAAAAGATGAGAGACTTAAACAATCCAGGTCTTTTTCAATATATAATTTCAGTTACATCACACTGTAAACTTTTGCTATAAATTCTGTGTCCTACGACCTTATACTCCACAACCACCTGTTGAAGAGCAGTGCTCTGAAAGCTAGTGCTTCCAAATAAACCTGTTTGACTATAACCTGGTGTAATATAAGAAGTGATTGAAGTGAGTTCTAAAGTTATAAGCAATTTATACTTCCTAATTGCCATTGTTAAAAGACAAAATGCTTGTAATAAACAGATATCTTCTTGTTGAGTACAGAAATGTGGTGTATGTTTTCTTTAAACCTGCATTCATCAGTCAGGTAAAATAAGGACTTTGTATAGTTTGACTAAATATTTTCACATGCCTGACAATTCTGGAAATGGTGAGGTTTGATTTCTAGACAATGAAAGTGTGGATACAGTGCCCAGTGTAATAGAGTGGATACAATGCCCAGTACTATGGACAGTGTACAGTATTGTGGAATGGAGTGGATTCAGGAACTAATGCTGAGGAGTGGGTATAGAGATCAGTGCTTTGCATTGTGTGCTGTATCAAGTGCTTGGAGTTTGCAGTTCTGTTCTGTGAATGTCCAGTGTTATGCATTGGATATGGTGCCCGGTGTTGTTGTATGGATACAGTGCATTATGCTGTATTGTGGTTACAATGCCCAATACTGTAGAATGTGTATAATGCGCAAGAATGTGGAGTAGATACTGTGGTAAGTGCTGTGGACTTAGTATAGTGGATGTAGGTTTGCTCGCTGAGCTGGAAGGTTCATTTTCAGACGTTTCATCACCATACTAGCTAACATCTTCAGTGGGCCTCCAGATGAAGCTTCAGCTAGCAAACCTACATCCAGAAACTCAACCTGAACTACAAATCTTCTCAAAACTTGCTAACTCAGTATAGTATCAAATGTTGTGGAATAGGCAGTGTCCAGTGTATTAGACTAAATACAATTGACAGTGTTTTGAACAAGGTATGGTGAAGAGGGCAGCATGCAGTGGCATGGAGAGCATATGTCTGCCTCTTTGTAAGATTCACAGAACAGACCCTCGTCCAAAGCTACACCATCCTACCTGTCTTCCTCCGCTACATTGATGACTGTATGAGTGCTGCCTCGTGCTCCTGTCAGGAGCTTGAGCAGTTACTCAATTTTGCCAACACCTTCCACCCAGCTCTTAAGTTCACCTGGATCATTTCTGGCACGTCCCTCATCTTCCTGGACCTCTCTGTCCTAATCTCCAGATTCACCATGATATCCATTTCAAAACCACTGACTCCCACAGCTACCTCGATTACACCTCCTCTCACTACCCCTCCCCCTGCAAAAATGCAATCCCATGTTCCCAATTTCTCCACTTCTGCTCCCAGGATAAGGTGTTCTATTCCAGAATTCCTCAGATATCCTTCTACTTCGGGACTGCAGTTTCCCCTCCTCAGTAATTAAGTTATAGATTCATAGAGATGTACCGCACAGAAATAGACCCTTCGGTCCAACTCATTCATGCAGACCAGGTATCCCAACATAATCTAGTCCCATTTGCCAGCACTTGGCCCATATCCCTCTAAACGCTTCCTTTCAATATACCCATCCGGATGCCTTTTAAATACTGCAATTGTACCAGTTTCCATTACTTCCTCTGGCAGCTCACTCATTACACGCACAACCCTCTGCATGAGAAAGTTGCCCATTCTGTCCCTTTCATATCTTTCTCCTCTCACCCTAAACCTATGCCCTCTAGTTCTGGACTCCTCCACCCCAGGGAATATACTTTCTCTATTTATCCTATCCATGTCCCTCATGATTTTATAAATCTCTGTCAGCCCTCAGCCTCCGACACTCCAGGAAAAAAAGCTTTAGTCTATTCAGCAACTCCCAATAGCTGAAATCCTCCAACCCTGGTAACATCCTTGTAAATCTTTTCTGAACCCTTTGAAGTTTCACAATATCCTTCCAATAGGAAGGAGACCTAGTATTCCAAAAGTGGCCTAACTAACATTCTGTACAGTTGCAACATGACTTCCCAACCCCTTTGCTCAATATTCTGACCAACAAAGAAAAGCATACCAAATGCCTTCTTCAGCATCCTATCTCCCTACACCTCATATTTATCTAAATTAAACTTCATCAGCCACCCTTCAACCCATTGGCCCATTTGTTCAAGATCCCATTGTACTCTGAGGTAACCTTCTTCGCTGTCCACTATACCTCCAATTTTGGTGTCATCTGCAAATTTACTAACTATATCTCCTATGTTCACATTCAAATCATTGGCCTTCAGTCTGAAAAGCAACCCTCTACCACCACCCTCTGTCTTCTACCTTCGAGCCAGTTCTGTATCCAAATGGCTAGTTCTCACTGTATTCCATGAGATCTAACCTTGCTAAACAGTCTCCCATTGGGGAACCTTGTTGAATGTCTTTCTTACGTTTATATAGATTATATCCACTGCTCTGCCCTCATCAGTCCTCTTCTTCCAAAAAATCAAATTTGTGAGACATGATTTCCCATGCACAAAGCCATGCAGACTATCCCTAACCAGTCCTTGCCTTTCCAAGTAAATGTAAATCCTGTCCCTCAGGATCTCCTCTAAAAACTTGACCACCACCGATGTCAGGCTCACTAGTCTATAGTTCCCTGGTTTTTCCTTACCACCTTCAGTCTTCTGGCACCTCACCTGTGACTATCGATGATAGAAATATCTCAGCAAGGAGCCCAGAAATCACTTCCCTAGCTTCAAACAGAGTTCTAGAGTACACCTGATCAGGTCATAGAGTCATAGAGTCGAGGGATTTATCCACTTTTATGCATTTCAAGACATCCAGCACATTCTCCTTTGTAATATGGACATTTTTCAAGATGTCACAATCTATTTCCCCACATTCTATATCTTCTGCCCTCAAGCACCTTCCCCCCCCAAAAACAATAATGATAGAGTACCCTTACTACTCATATATTACCCCACCAACCTCCAAATCCAATGCATCATCCTCCAACATTTCCACTACCTAGAATCAGACCCCACCACCAAAAACTTATTTCCTTCCCCACCACGATCTGCTTTCTGCAGAGACTATTGTCTCTGTGATTCCCTTGCCAACTCTACACATCCCACCAAATTCTCCACCACACTTGGTACGTTTCCCTACCATTACAAGAGATGCAACATCTGCCCCGATGCTTCCCTTTTCACTTCCATTCAAGGTTCCAAAAAGGTCCTTCCACAATAGGCAAAGTTTCATCTACATTTCATCCAACCTGATCTATTGCATCTGTTGCTCCTGATGTGGTCTTTTCTATATTGGGGAGACTAAACACATACTGGGGGACTATTTCGCGGGGCATTTGTGCTCTATATGCATCAACCACCCCTTGTGGTTGCTATCCATTTTAATTCCCCTTCCCTCTCCCCCAGCAATATGTCCATCCTTGACCTCCTCCACTGTCAGAGTGAGGCCAAACGTAAACTGGAGGAATATTATCTGATATTCCAGTGGGGAACATACAGCCAAATGTCTTCAATATTGACTTCACTAGCTTCAAACAGTTCCACCACCACCCTCCTTATCCCATGCCCAGCCACCCTACTCCTCTCCTCCCTGACCTGACCTAATCTGTCCATTATCCTACCAACCTATCTGCTCCACCCTTCCCACTGACCAATCACAATAACCCCCTACACGCATTGACCTATCACCATCCCACTTACCCTTCCCTCAACCACATCCCCGTCTGTCTATTTATTTCTGGACCTCCCCACCCTCCCCAGTCCTGACGAAAGGTTTCGACCCAAAACATTGACTTTCCTGCTCCTTGGATGCTGTTTGACATGCTGTGCTTTTCCAGCTTCGCATCTATTGACCTTGACTTCTGCAGTCCTTACTGTCTCCGAGCATGTAGTTATGTTCTGTGGATAAAGTGCCCGGTACAGTAGAGTGGGTACAGTGCTCAGTGCTATACAGTAAACACAGTGTCCAGTGGGTACCGTGTCTACCTGTGAGCAAACGATACAGTTTCCAATGTTGGGCAGTGGACAGGTTTCACTGTTCTACAGTGGGTAAAGTGTCTACCTGCAAGCAGAGCATACAATTTCTAGTGTACAGTGTACAGAGCTGTATAGTGAATGTAATGTTCAATGTCAGGCAGCAGTCACAGTGTCCAGTGTTTTACAGTGGGTACAGTGTCTACCTGTGAGCAAAAGATACAGTGTCCAGTGTTCTACAGTGGGTACCGTGTCCACCTGCAAGCATAGGATACAGATCCAGTGCATACAGGACAGAGCTGTAGAATGAACGTAATGTTTAATGTCGGGCAGCAGCCACAGTGTCCAGTGTTCTTCAGTGGGTACAGTATCTACCTGCTAGCAGAGGATGCAGTTTCCAGTGTTGAGCAGTGGATACAGTGTACAGAGCTGTATAGCGAACGTAATGTCTAGCGTTGGGCAGCAGCCACAGTGTCCAGTGATATACAGTGGGTACAGTGAGTCCAGGTGGTACAGTGCCCAGTGTTGGTCAACAGGCCCAGCATTGGTCAGTGGGCACAGCGACAATGGACAGGGGGCGGAGCTGCGGTGGACAGTGACCAATGAGCGCGGTGGCCCCGCCTGCCCCCGTGCGGCGCTGCGCTTTGATTGGCAGCCGCCCTGACTGTAGGAGCCCGCAACCGGCTGCTCACTTCTATTGGAGCAAGATGGCGGCGGTGCTACCGTCTCCTAGCCCCGGTACCGGGCACGGTACGAGAACCAGCCCGCTGAAAGCGTGAGTCCAGCCAGGGAGACACGGAGTTTGGGGGAGGCTATTGGCCTTGGCCAGAATACCACTGCACCTGGATCGGCCCGGCTGATCGCCAGCTCCGGCCAGCGGTGGCGGAGTGGGGCGGGTAGCCAGCAGCTCCCTGACAGCTTCGGTGTTAGAGCTGAGGTTGCACTGGCTCAGGAGCTGCCGCCAAGGGAACGGAGTGGGGTGGGACGGGGGGTTATTTGCTGAAGGTTGTGCTCAGCTGGAAGGGCACGGGGTGACTGGGGAGATGGACAGAGGTGGGTGCTGTATTGGGTGCGGCGTCTGGCCGGAAAGCTGCTGCTCCTTGCCCACCTGACTGGGCTCTGGAGGGAATGAGTGTTGTTCACCATCTGCAGAGAAATATTTGTTACCCATTTGCTGCTGTTTACTGCTTGCACCCTCAAGGAGTGAAATGAATTACTATTTCATTGCAGTTCGTTGCGTACTCGTGAACGCCTGCTTTTTTTATATATACTACACATATATATATTGATCTGGAATACTGATGCGGGATCTCTACTATTTTCCCCATTGTTAAACTGTGTTTACTGTTTTTCCAAAGTGATTTTTAAAAAATAAATGGACTTATCCCGTTTACTTATGAACTTGGAGGCCAGCTTTTCAACCTCTGCATTCACCATTTGTGGAAGGTCATTATAAGGGTCAATAAACTCAGTTGGCTGGTTTGTGATTAACACTAACAGTGTGGGTTTAATTCCTGCACTAGCTGAGATGAAGGACATGCTCCTCAATCTCTCCCCTCGCCGGACGTGTAGTGACTAAGGTTAAACCATCACCAGTCTGGTGTCTCTAACGAGAGCAGTTCTGTGTATGGTAGGACGATAGCAAGTTTACCCTGACCTTTTTAAGGTCATTGTTATCTTTGGGTATTTTAATTCTGTATTCAAGGGTTCCAAAATTGCCTTTCAAGAGGGTTTTCTGCTCCAGATGCAAAGGGAGCATCAGGTTAAATGGTATGCATTATATTGCTTGCTAAAGGTTGAATGAATGGCAGCTGTGCCTAGTCCCACTATTACTGTCTTGCTTCTTGATATTTTATGGTGATCATTTATTTCTGTAGGAAGCAACCAGTGATTTCTTTTAAACTGCACATGATTGAATGTTGTAGTTTAGTCTTGGATGTAATTGTGTATTTTTATTGTTGATGAAATGGTCCATTGAATATTGGCAATCCCCTACAGTGCAGTAGTGAGCCCTGAGATGTTTAATGTTGCTGTTTATTTATTATTGGTTACTTGTTCATTGCTTTAGCAATATACTTATTTTCCTAATCCCCCATTTCATCCTCCTCCTAGGCTGTTGACGACTTTTCTGAGCTTCTAACCATGTATCGGTGCTATCACTGTAATTGCTCCTGCAGGGATAAGTGCTGTCAAGGTGTGCTCTCATCCAGATCACCTATTTCAACCTGTTTAATGTTGCATATCTCTGCTCCGGGGTAAGCTCTGCTCCGCTCCTGCTGAAAGCCTCATCCAGGTTTTTGACCTGTCCAAACTTGAACAACCTTTTAACAACCTGATCTGCTCGTGTAACCATAGTGATTGAGTGGAAACTGAATTACACCAGTGTTCCCTAGAATGTTAGTGGTGAGTGAGTGACTGAGTGACAGACAGACAGACAAGAGAAGATGGACAGATCTCTTTTAAAAGTGCCCTCTTCTGCAAGAAGGACAAATTCAAAACCGATTGGAGACATCCGAGATCAAAGCACTAGCATCTGTTGAATTACGTCATGGTTTACATCGAGGATCCAGTTTTTTAAAGAGCATTCCACATTCTACCAGACCTATACTTTCCCTATAACCCTGCATTTCTCGTGACTCACCCACTTAGCCTGCATATTATGGGCAATTTAGCATGACCAATTCACCTAACCTGCACATCTTTTGGACTGTGGGAAGAAACTTCTGCAGATGCAGAGAGGATGTGCACGTGCCACTCTGACAGTGGTCCAATGCTGGAATTGAACCCAGGTCCATAGTGTTGTAAGGGAGCAGTACTAACCACTGAGCCACCATACTGCTCCCATGTTGCTGATATATGTGATGTCTGTAATTGTTAGAATGCATAGAGTCTGATGTATGCTGGACAGAGTTTTGACTTGTTCAGTTGGTAATGAACGTCCATCTAGCACTAAAGCAGTAGTCTAGAGGAAAAATATGTATGTATGAACCCTAAAGTAACCTGATCAAAGAAAAGTTTTAAGTACAGCTCATTGCCCATCTGGAAAATCTTCACACATTCTACTCCACATTAGAACAATAGGATCAAATGAAGTCAGTTGGATTGGACTCCTGTGTCCAGAACACTGATTATTGTCATCAACACAGATAGTTCAGTGAAAATGATGCAGAAATATGTGACCACCTGGAATAAACATAGAACAGTACAGGCCCTTCAGCCCTCAGTGTTGTGCTGACCTTTTATCCTAACCTAAGATCTAACTAACCAACTAACTAACTAACCATTTTACTATCATCCATGTGCCTATCCAAGTGTCACTTAAATGTCCTTCATGTATCTGACTCTACTGCCGGTGCTGGCAGTGCATTCCACGCACCCACCACTCACTGTGTAAAGAACCTACCTCTGACATCTCCCCTAAACCTTCCTCCAATCACCTTTAAAATTATGACCCCTTGTGATAGCCATTTCTGCCATGGGAAAAAGTCTCCAGCTATCCACTCTATCTGTGCCTCTCATTATCTTGTACACCTCTTATCAAGTGACCTCTCATCCTTTCTTGCTAGAACAAACAACAAAGAAAACTTACATCCTGGGGACAGGCCCTCTGAGCCTGAGCCGATCCAAATATACTGTCTAAACCTGTCAGTCAGCTCCTAAGTATCTGTATCCCTCTGCTCCCCACCTACTCTTTCATCTGTCCAGGTGAATCTTAAATGAATCTACCGTGCCTGCCTCTACCACCTCTGCTGGCAACACGTTCCAGACACCCACCACACACTGTGTAAAGTACTTGCCACGTGTATCCCCCTTAAACTTTTCACCTCTCACCTTGAAAGTCTGACCTCTAGTTAGTGAATCCTTCACCCTGGGGAAAAAGCTTACCTCTATCTACCCTGTCATGATTTTGTAAACCTCAATCAGGTCCCCCCCGTTTCCTTTTTTCTAATGAAAACAAACCTAATCTACTCAACCTCTCTTCTATAGCAGGCAACATCCTCGTAAACCTTCTTTGCACCTCTGCAAAGCATCCACATCCTTTTGGTAATGTGGCGACCAGAACTGTACACAGTATTCTAAATGTGGCTGAACCAATGTCTTGCTCCAATGAGAAAAGCCCTAGCTCCCTCAGCCTTACTTCATGAGACATGCCCTGCTATCCAGGCTGCATCCCGGTAAATCTCCTCTGCACCCTTTCTAAAGCTTTCACATCGTCCTTCTAATGAAACCAAGCAGTCTTTATAACATGCCAGCAGGGTAGAACAGCCCTGCTGGCATGTTATTCCAATAGCTCAAACTGAAATTCAAAGGCGCAAGACGCAAATGACAAGTTGTGGATAGGGAAAGCCCAAGGTTTACAAATGTATGCTGTCCACTGTGACATTTAAACATACTATTTTTCTGAAGTCATTAAGGCCATCTGTCATCTGAAGTCAAATGGACAAAATCCTCCTTCACTCATTGGACAGCGTCAATCACAAAAAAAAAAGCCGTTTTTCTTCCTTTTGTTAAAAACTCAAATATAGAACACAACAATTCAGCACAGGAATGTGCTCTTCGGCCCATGACGTTCTGTCAAACGTGATGTAGAATTAAACTGATCTCTTCTGTCTGCCCCGGTCCATATTCCTTGCATATTTATGTGCTTATCTAAAAGTCTCTTAAATGATTATATTGTACCTGCCTCTATCATTACCCCTGGCAGCATGTTTCAGACTCTTACCACTTTCGGTGTGTTTTAAAAAAAAATTGCCTATAGCATCTTCTTTTAACTTTCTTCCTCTCACCTTAAATGCATGCCCTCTAGTTTTAGATATTTTAACTCTTGGGGGGGGGGAAAAGATTCTGACTGTCAACCCTATCAATACATCTCATAATTTTATCGACTTCTATCAAGTCCCCCCCCCCTTGGCCTCTTTCCCTCCAAAGAAAACAGCCCAAGTTTCTCTAGCCTCTCCATACAGCTCATACCCTCTTATCCAGGCAGCATCTAGTAAACCTTTTCAGACCCTCTCCAAAGCCTCCACATTCTTCTTGTAATGTGGCAACCAGAATTTAACGCAATACTCTAAATCTGGTCTAACCTAAGTCGTTTAAAGTGCAATGTGACATTTGGACTGAATGTGTCCCTTTTTTAGTAGTCATCACATGTAAGCAGTTAGACATTCTGAATTCGAATGGTCAAACAAAGAAGGGAGCCCCTCTGATCTTAGCAGTAATCAAAATAAAAGATGTAAAGTACTCATCTACAGAGTTAAACCAAATGTGTTTGAACTATGTTGTCATTCACTAGAATTCCAGCATCTCGCGTGTTTGACACAAAGGACTGGAAAGTGTTCTGGGTATAGCCATGAGACTATTCCTCCTGAAGTCAGGAAAGTCTGTTTGTGTTGGTCTAGGTAAGACCTATGTTTTGACCAATGAAGTGTAGTTTGATTTTTTTTTTCTGGTTGTTGAATAATTTATCAAGCTACTTCAGAAAGCAGTTGAAAGTTGCTCCATAGTGCTGGACTAAACCGAATAGGGAATGAAGACTGTCATCCATGGTTTCCTGATAGCTATTACTGTTTCTGGCTATTTATACAATACTTGTTCAGTTAGCTCTAAGGTCCCTTTTGTGAAGGTAAATGTGAACTCATGCCTTGATCAGTTGGATCATGATAAAAGTATATCAGGAATAAAAGAATGACTAGAATAAGATTAGAGCCCAATCAAGGACAGTAGTGTGAAGCTGTGTGTGCAGTCCAAGGAGGTGATGGAAGTGTTAAATAAATATTTTTCATCAGTATTCACATGTTGTCAAGGAGAATAGAGATACAGGCTACTAGATTAGATGAGATTGAGATTCACAAGGGAGAGGTGTTAGCAATTCTGGAAAGTGTGAAAATAGATAAGTTCCCTGGGCTGGTTGGGATTTATCCTCTGATTCTCTGGGAAGCCAAGGAGGAGAATGCAGAGCCTTTGGCTTTGAACTTTGTCCTCCCTGTCTACAGGAATAGTGCCAGAAGACTGGAGGATAGCAAATGTTGTCCCCTTGTTCAAGAAGAGGCATAGAGACCACCCTGGTAATTATAGACCAGTGAGCCTTACTATGGCTGTGGGTAAAGTGTTGGAAAAGGTTATAGGAAGGTTGAGAGGTGACTTAATTGAGGCATATAAGATAGTCAGGGGATTAGAAGGGGTGGACATTGAGAGCCTGTTTCCTTGGATGGTGATGGCTAGCACAAAGGGACATAGCTTTTAATTGAGGGGTAATAGATATAGGACAGATGTCAGAGGTGGTTTCTTTACTCAGCGAGTAGTAGGGGTGTGGAATGCCCTGCTGCAACAGTAGTAAACTTGCCAATGTTAAGGCCATGTAAATGGTCATTGGATAAACAAATGGATGAAAATGGAATAATGTAGCTTAGATGGGCTTCAGATTGGTTCCATGGGTCAGCACAACATCGTGGGCCGAAGGGCCTGTATTGTGCTGAAATGTTCTATGTAATGTTCTCTGTTCTATGAAGTGGAGGTGCTGTATCATGGCTCAGGATCTCTTGTTCCATGCAGTAATCACCATGCTACCATGTCCCCTACCTAATATGGTGATAAATAATAAAGAGGGGTCTTTCTCTGCATTCACTTCTCATGGCCAAGAGTCCTTTGGACTCTATCTGTCTGCATTATTCTCACTCTGCCTTCGCAATTTTCTCTGATTTCTTAGCGCTGTTATTGTCAACTATGAACTAGATTAGTAATGAGCAAACAGATAAATCTTCTTTGCTGAAAGATAGTCCGGCCCTACTGAGAACAGAATATTTTGGTGTGGGGGAGGGGAAGAAATATTTCCAAAAGAGCCAGCAGAAGGCTGAAGACCAGGTGAAGGGAAAGGCTGGTAAGTGAAAGGAATGCTGGATGACTAAAGAAATTTGAGGGTTTGGTTCAGAAAAAGAAGGAACCAAATTGTCAGGTATAGACATGATAGATCAAGTGAATCTTTAGAGTATAAAGGCAGTAGGAGTATACTTAAGAGGGAAATCAGGAGGGCAGAAAGGGGACATGAGATAGCTTTGGCAAGTAGGGCTAAGGAGACTCCAGAACATTTTACAAATGCATTAAGGATAAAAGGGTAACTAGGGAGAGAATAGGGACACTCAAAAGATCAGCAAGGCAGTCTTTGTGTAGAGCTGCAGGAGATGGAGACATTGTGGAAAAGGACATGGAGGATATAGACTGTAGGGAAATAGATGGTGACATCTTGAAAAATGTCCAGATTACAGAGGCAGAAGTGTTGGATGTCTTGAAATGCATAAAGGTGGATAAATCCCCAGGATCTGATCAGGTGTACCCTAGAACTCTGGGAAGCTAGGGAAGTGATTGCTGGGCCTCTTGCTGAGATATTTGTATCATCGATAGTCGCAGATGCGGTGTCAGAAGATTGGAGGTTGGCTAACATGGTGCCACTGTTTGATAAAGGTGGTAAGGACAAGCCAGGGAACTAAAGAACTGTGAGCCTGACGTCGGTGGTGGGCAGGTTGTTGGAGGGAATTCTGAGGGACCGGATGTATATGTATTTGGAAAGGCAAGGACGGATTAGGAATAGTCTGCATGGCTTTGTGCATGGGAATCATGTCTCTCAAACTTGATTGAGTTTTTTTTTGAGCCTGATGAGGGCAGAGCGATTAGATGTGATCTATATGTACTTCAGTAAGGTGTTTGACAAGGTTCCCCATGGGAGACTGATTAGCAAGGTTAGATCTCATGGAATACAGGGAGAACTAGCCATTTGGATACAGAACTGGCTCAAAGGTAGAAGACAGAGGGTGGTGGTGGAAGGTTGTTTTTCAGACTGGAGGCCTGTGACCAGTGGAGTGCACAAGGATCGGTGCTGGGTCATCACTTTTCATCACTTGTATAAATGATTTGGATGTGAGCATAAGAGGTACAGTTAGTAAGTTTGCAGATGACACTAAAATTGGAGGTGCAGTGGACAGCGAAGAGGGTTACCTCCAGATTACAAAGGGATCTTGATCAGATGGGCCAATGGGCTGAGGATTGGCAGATGGATTTTAATAAATGTGAGATGCTGCATTTTGGCTAAACAAATCTTGGCAGGTCTTATACACTTAATGGCAAGGTCCTAGGGAGTGTTGCTGAACAAAGAGACCTTGGAGTGCAGGTTCATAGCTCCTTGCAAGTAGAGCTGCAGGTAGATGGGATAGTGAAGATGGTGTTTGTTATGCTTTCCTTTTATTGGTCAGAATATTGAGCACAGGAGTTGGGAGGTCATGGTGCAGCTGTACAGCACATTGGTTAGACCACTTTTAGAATATTGTGTGCAATTCTGGTCTCCTTCCTATCGGAAAGATGTTGTAAAACTTGAAAGGATTCAGAAAAGATTGACAAGGATGTTGCCAGGGTTGGAGGATTTGAGCTATAGAGAGAGATTGAATAGGCTGGGGCTGTTTTCCCTGGAGCGTCAGAGGCTGGGGGGTGATCTTAGAGTTTATAAAATCATGAGGGGCATGGATAAATAGACAAAGTCTCTTCCTTGTGTTGCGGGGGTCCAGAAGTAGAAGGCATAGGTTTAGGGTGAGAGGGGAAAGATATAAAAGAGACCTACGGGGGCAATGTTTTCACACAGGGGGTGGTATGTGAAAGGAATGAGCTGACAGAGGAAGTGGTGGAGGCTAGTACAATTTCAGCATTTTAAAAGGTATTTGGATGGCTATATGAATAGGAAGGGTTTGGAGGGATATGGTCCAGGTGCCGGCAGGTGGGACTAGATTGGGTAAGGATATCTGGTCGGCATGGACAAGTTGGTCTGAAGGGTCTGTTTCCATGCTGTACGTCTCTCGTGAGTCTAGAATACACAAAGTGCAAACATGAAAAGAAGCACATAAAGTGGAGAAACCAGTATTCTACTGCAAGGAGCTGAATGACTTTGCACACCAGTCTTACTGGAAAGAAATTAAGCAAAGTCCATAATGATGCCCGCAGAAGAGTTAATGGAATGTGATTCTGACAAATTGCTCTGCACCATGAAACAAGTTGACACCATCTGGTTTCAAGATGAAATGGTCTGTGGCAACAAGAATGATGACTGCAGAAAAAGCATTTGTAAATCTGAAGTGTTGCACTCTAGTGCTTCAGGCAGCATCATGGTCTTGCAGATCTATTTAAAATGGCTGTTATGATTCCCCAAAATGAAGTCCTTGAAGGCAAAGTTGAGGCTGTATGATGGAACAATATTCAACACGAGGGCAGGTCAAGTTAAAAGCCTATTGCACGTGGACCACATAGATCTGCAGTACCAGGTGGTGGACATGAGTGACAGAAAATTTAAAATCCACTTAGCTCAACTAAGTCTAAAGCTTGGATTGGTAAACCCAAAACTGGAGTGTTTCACAGCTGAGGCTGGCTGAAAAACATTACATAGCTGTCTTTTCTTGACAGATATTGGATGTCTTCTGATTGTCTCAAAGATGGCAATATTCAGTGTAAAGCCTGCTCTAAATTTGTCAGTGAAGGTTCCAGTTGTTCTCCAGTCCAACATGAAAGAGACAATAGAGATGGAAAATAAAAGAGAAATGAACTAAGAACTCTTACAGACTGATTTGCAGCATGGCAATACAAAAAACTTTGAAAGCTGAGGGCATGTCAGCATAGAAATGTTGCTATAACTTCTTGAAAGGGTGATACAAACAGAAATTCTCAAGTATTTAGATGGGCACTTGCAATGCCAAGGTATTATAAAGTAACAGGCCAACTGCTAGAAATGGGATTTGAATAGTTAAACGGTTGCCTCCGCACTGGTCAAAAAAATGCGCGAACGTGTCTTTTTTTTAATGTGGTAGAGATCTCCAACTTTACCTGGGCTCATTGCTAAGAGTGTTCAATGGTAGAAGCAGTTTTCACTTACATCTGCATCCCGCCTCAGGCGACTCCCTGTGTGGAGTTTGCACATTCTCCCTGTGTCTGCGTGGGTTTCCTCCGGGTGCTCCGGTTTCCTCCCACACTCCAAAGATGTGCAGGTCAGGTGAATTGGACATGCTAAATTGCCCGTAGTGATAGGTAAGGGGTAGATGTAAGGGTATGGGTGGGTTGCGCTTCGGCGGGGCGGTGTGGACTTGTTGGGCCGAAGGGCCTGTTTCCACACTGTAAGTAATCTAATCTAATCTAAAGTGATAATAATTCCAGTGCTGAGTTGTTGAGCATGTTGATTCTATCACCCTGCAATGTGACATGACTTTCAATTTTGGGAGGGCAGCCATTAAATCCTACACTTGGGACAGATGTCAAGTCTGAAATGAGTTTTTATGTCAGGAAGGTAGTATTGATATGGTCAATGAACTTTGGCAAAAATGGGCTTCATGCCTCCAATGGTGTCTGCAGTGAGAAGTGCGGAAGGATGCCGGCACAGTGTACCAGAGATTTTTAAAGTCGAATGTTTTAATAACATCCAGTAGCCTTTTATACTCATTTTATTTGTATTCTTCAAACTTGGACTGCATGGGTTGGTGAATGAGCAATTTGAATTTAATGAGCTGCATAAAGGATGGTCTTGGTTTTGGGGAATGTTGTAGGCTGAAGAGTAGATTGTTGCCTTGGAATGAACTGGAGGGGTACATATGGATTATGATTTCTGAAGTTTGCAATTTTTAAATAATCTGCCTTTTAATTTTTGCATCTTTCTGTCATTCAGCTTACTCTAGAAAGTGCATGGGATGGTTGGTTGAAGACTTCATGCTGAACAAGCTGGTAGCTAACAATTGTAACAAGCAAACACAAAATATTAAATTAGTGACCATGTGTTAAACACTTCACATAGGTTTACAAACAGCAGGTACAGACTAATACATCTTTTTAAAGAAATACAGTTAAAATTGTGTGTGATCTGTACGATAGATCTGTAGTTTTGGTATACGTTTCCTCTGGTGATGGCTTTTCCTTGGATGGTGATGGTTAGCATGAGGAGACATAGCTTTAAATTGAGGGGTGATAGATGTCAGAGGAAGTTTCTTTACTCAGTAGTAGGGATGTAGAATGCCTTGCCTGCAACAATTGTAGACTTGCCAACTTTGAGGGCATTTAAATGGTGATTGGATCAACAAATGGATGAAAATGGAATAGTGTAGGTTAGATGGGCTTCAGGTTGGTTCCACATGTCAGCGCAGCATCGAGGGCCAAAGGGCCTGTACTGAGCTGTAATGTTCTATGTTCCACATTTTGGATATGAAAATGTGCTTATGGTCCTCTGATAATTAAGGCATTGTTAACACTCTCTTTAAGATTTCCCCAGTCTTCTGGATATTGTCAGCATGGTGTGGGTGGTTCATAGAACAGGTTCATAGAATTAGTTATTTGTGTTTTGTGCAGTGCAGCAGAAACACTTTACTGACTAACAGCGTACACTGAAATTATTAGAAGTGGAGGAGTCACCTTTCCTGAACTCCTGCTTTTGACCACGATTTTAACAATGCTGCTGGAGAGTGGCTGGTGGGTGAAAAAGAATTGGTCTCTGTGAACAATGAGCCAACTGCTGACACTCTCCTTGATGGCTCAGTGGTTAGTACTGCTGCTCACAGTGCCAGGGGCCCAGATTCGATTCCAGCCTCAGGTGACTTTGAAAGCTCCACACAGACATTCTCCCCATGTCTATGTGGGTTTCTTCTGGGTGCTCCAGTTTCCTCCCACAATCCAGAGATGTGCAGGTCAGGTGAATTGGCCATGCTAAATTGCCCAAAGTGTTCAGGGATGTGTAAGCATGATGCTTTAGTCAGGGGAAATGTAGAGGAATGGGTCTGGGTGGGATATTGTTCAGAGGGTCGATGTGGACTTGTTGGGCCAAATGGCCTGTTTCCACATTGTAGGGATTCTCTGACTCTAAAACATTGTAGAGTGCCCATTTAAAGATAGGTAAGAGGGCTTTTGGATAGCTCCCCAGCAAGAGCTGACTGACTTAATCCTTCAAAGAAATGAAAATTGCAATAATTTTCTGGTAACAATCCAAATGAAAACTTGCAGAAATAAAGTAGGCTCCACTTATCTTTCTGTGCAATCTATTTAAATGGGGCAAACTGCAACTAAAGCCCAAATTGTTACTCCTCCTACTTTAGCTTTATCCAACCAACATGGAGGTGAGATTTGATCTTTCCATTTCCTGTATTAGTAGCAATATTTTGCAAGAATTTCAGAGCAGAAGTGAGCCATTTTGTCCTTTGAGGTGCACGATGATAATAGCTGATCTACTAAATTTCATCTTCTCTGACACTGCCTCCGTATCGCCCAATTTCCCCTACTTGAAAGCCTATGAATGGCTAAGTCATTTTATGTGTCTGTATGTATTTCAATATTGTCATTTCAAGATTTGACAATTTTCAGTTTTTCATTCTCTTGCTGTCTCCGTGTCTGACAAATATATTTTATTTCAAACAGCAAAGCAATGGGGACTGCTTCACATCAAGGCTGTTGGAACATTACTCCTCAAATGTTCCACAAACTGCAACCATTTACAATATCCTCTTTTCCGTCAGGGGTAAAATCCAAACAAATATACTTTCAATATAAATTGTTCACAATATTGATCCACTTATTTGTATTTTTAAATGTGTTGTGGTTCTGTTCGCCGAGCTGGGAATTTGTCTTGCAAAAGTTTTGTCCCCTGTCTAGGTGACATCCTCAGTGCTTGGGAGCCTCCTGTGAAGCGCTTCTGTGCTATTTCGTCCGGCATTTATAGTGGCTTGTCTCTGCCGCTTCCGGTTGTCAGTTCCAGCTGTCCGCTGTAGTGGCCGGTATATTGGGTCCAGGTCAATGTGTTTGTTGATAGAGTCTGTGGCTGAGTGCCATGCCTCTAGGAATTCACTGGCTGTTCTCTGTTTGGCTTGCCCTATAATAGTAGTGTTGTCGTCTGTGTGTGTGGCTACTAAGGATAGCTGGTCGTGTCGTTTCGTGGCTAGTTGGTGTTCGTGTATACGGATCGTTAACTGTCTTCCTGTTTGTCCGATGTAGTGTTTTGTGCAGTCCTTGCATGGGATTTTGTACACTACATTAGTTTTGCTCATGTTGGGTATCGGGTCCTTTGTTCTGGTGAGTTGTTGTCTGAGAGTGGCTGTTAGTTTGTGTTCTGTTATGAGTCCTAGTGGTTGCAGTAGTCTGGCTGTCAGTTCAGAAATGCTCCTGATGTATGGTAGTGTGGCTAGTCCTTTGGGTTGCGGCATGTCCTCGTTCCGTTGTCTCTCCCTTAAGCATCTGTTGATGAAATTGCGAGGGTATCCGTTTTTGGCGAATACTTTGTATAGGTGTTCCTCTTCCTCTTTTTGCAGTTCTGGTGTGCTGCAGTGTGTTGTGGCCCTTTTGAATAGTGTCCTGATGCAACTTCGTTTGTGTGTGTTGGGGTGGTTGCTTTCATAGTTTAGGACTTGATCTGTGTGTGTGGCTTTCCTGTTTCCCTTTGTGGTGAATTCTCCGTTCGGTGTTCTCTGTACCATCACGTCTAGGAATGGGAGTTGGTTGTCCTTTTCTTCTTCTCTCGTGAATCGGATTCCTGTGAGTGTGGCGTTGATGATCTGGTGTGTGTTCTCTATTTTAAAATATGTTTAATTTTCAGTGTTGTCTGTCAAGTAAATTGGAAAGTGTGTATTGTGATGCTGTATAGATGAGGGATGGATTGCTCCTGATATTCTTAAATGTTATGAAAATTTTTGCCTCTACCATTCTGAGAGGCAGGAGAGGCAGTGACTTCCAAATTCCCACTACCATCTGGGTGAAAAAGGTTTTTCCTCCCATCTCCTCCTGTAAACCTTGTGCCCCAGGTCATTAATCCCTCCATCAATGGGAAAAGTTCCTTCCTGTCTACCCTATGTATGCCCCTCATAATTTTATATATCTCAATCATGCTGCACCCCCCCCCCCCCCCCCCCCAGTCTTGTCTAAGTAAAACAACCACAGTCTATCCAATCTCTCTTCATAACTGAAACTCTCCAAACTAGGCAACATCCTGGTAAATCTACTTTTGCACCCTCCCCAGTTCAATCATATCCTTTCTACTATGTGGATTCCAGAACTCCACACAGTAGGCTAGGTCCAACCACAATATTATGCAGTTCTGGCATCATCTCCCTGCTGTTTAAACTCCAAGACCTAGCTAATAAAGGCAAGAATCCCATATAATGTTTTAGCCACTTTATCCACCTGTCCTGATACCTTAAGGGACTTGTACATATGTACATCAAGGTCTGTCTGATCCTTGGTGCTTCCCAGGCCTCTACTGTTTGTTATATATTCCCTTGGCTTGTTTATCTCTCCCAAGCGCCTCACCTACCTGATAGACTGATCAGAGGTAAATGGAACTATCCTCCTATTTTACCACCCCATCAATTTTCTTTCATACACTTTCACATCTTCTCTATTTACAATAAATTCTGCAGTGTTATATTTAAGGTGACAGGAGTGTTCTGTTACGTTGTCTAAATGGTGCTTACTGCCTGCCACTGTGTGTGTGTGTGTGTGTGTGTGTGTGTGTGTGTGTGTGTGTGTGTGTGGTCAGTTCCAGGCAAAATGGCACTGTCTAGTGAGTAGGACTGAAATAGAACATAGAACATAGAACAATACAGCACAGAACAGGCCCTTCGGCCCACGATGTTGTGCCGAACTTCTATCCTAGATTAAGCACCCATCCATGTACCTATCCAAATGCCGCTTAAAGGTCGCCAATGAATCTGACTCTACCACTCCCACGGGTAGCGCATTCCATGCCCCCACCACTCTCTGGGTGAAGAACCCACCCCTGACATCTCCCCTATACCTTCCACCGTTCACCTTAAATTTATGTCCCCTTGTAACACTCTGTTGTACCCGGGGAAAAAGTTTCTGACTGTCTACTCTATCTATTCCTCTGATCATCTTATAAACCTCTATCAAGTCACCCCTCATCCTTCGCCGTTCCAACGAGAAAAGGCCGAGAACTCTCAACCTATCCTCGTACGACCTACTCTCCATTCCAGGCAACATCCTGGTAAATCTTCTCTGCACCCTCTCCAAAGCTTCCACATCTTTCCTAAAGTGAGGCGACCAGAACTGCACACAGTACTCCAAATGTGGCCTAACCAAAGTCCTGTACAGCTGCAACATCACCTCACGACTCTTGAATTCAATCCCTCTGCTAATGAACGATAATACTCATATTCTTTGAGTACTGACTCTTTTAGATGACAACTAAATCCAGTATTGTGTACTTCATTTGGAAAATTATCTTGCTATCCTGTGTTTTTTTTACCTCTGTCTCTTTGTCTCTCTTTACCTCTATGCATTTCTCTCTCTCTTGCCCTCTATCAGGCTGTTCCAACTTTTTTTTTATATACACAGGTAGTATGACACTACTTCAATCTGTATATTTGGTTGTCAGGTAGAGCTCTCTAGTGTAGTGTCTTACATTCTGGATTACTGTCTTCTATCTGAACATTTCTGAAAACGTTTGTGGTACAATGAAACTACAGTAGGTCATGAAGTTTCTCTCTATAAAATCTGTAGCTGAAGACGAGAATTTGTATGGCATATGTTCTTATGCAGCATTGGTTGTGAGGGTGACCTGGATGCTGCTTTTGCTTTTTTGGAGGCACTTGATGGAACCACTGGGGACTTCTGCGATCTGCAAGCTAAGGTGCTCACTCCACTTTTGAGAGCCAAGTGTGCTTATGTTCATGGTTCATTTTCTCGCCTTCTGCTTTTTTCTAATTTTAATGTCTTGGAGGCAGATCCAAAATGGCATTGCATAGCTGTGGGAGGCCGATGCTCACTTGACTTTTTTTCTCCCTGTTCCAATTAAACCTGTTGGGCTATAACCTGGTGTTGTCTAATTTTTAACTTTATACTCTGTGTAGGTTTTGTTTATATTTGTGAGATAAGATTGTTTAAGATGTCAGTCGCCTTTCTTCATTATCCAACATTGCTGGATTTAAAAGTCTTGGTAATTACTGGTGCAAGAACTGTTTCTAGCATGACTCATACTGATAATATTCAGCTCTGCACATACACTCTGAAATATGTGCACAGAATTCTCCTTCTGCCTAATAAATCTTCAATGTTTTGAAGTAGCAGTTGATACCATTTAATATTCTCAAAAACAACTCCACCTGAGTTCATTTCGAGCCCAGGAGACTCAGTGGAATGGGAATACTCTTATTTGAATCATCACTTAACTTTTTTTTACTTGCAGTTAGGTTGTGGGAGGTGATAAACTCAAGCAATGTGCAAGAGCCTCCCTCTGGAGTCCAGAGTCCACTTTGGACATAATCCTGTATTCATATCCTATCTGTCTCCTTTTGTACTATTGCTTGTTTTTCTATATTTTAATTTCACAACAGTTTGACAATTGTCAAGTTTGTACATGAAGTATTTTTGAAACAAATGATTTAAAAGTTCACTCATCATTTGTATGACTCCAAATTCCAGCTAATTAGATACGTATTGACAGAAAAATGCATATAGAATAACAGATATATCCAGCTACTGATATAAGCTGCCACTTTAATTTTTTTCAATAGAATTGTAGCTTTTGTCAGTATGTGCGCTTCCATAAAGGAACTGTTTTGGGAGCACAAAAATTCATTTAGTTTTGGACTGCAGTGAACAAGAGGACAGTTAACTGATAAAAATGAAACTACACAAAGAGGCTTCGGGATCAAGTTTCATGAGTTCAGACAGTGTTTTGGAAGTATTGGTTGGTTTGTAAAAATTGACTCAATGGCATTGTAAGGGTTTTGGAGTGGCTAACAACTAAAATTCTAAATTTTAAGCATTTGCTAACTATCTTTACCCTCTAATTTGAGGTTACTGAGGTCATGTCCTATCTCTCATCAAGTTCTGATCACCTAGCAGCCCTGTGTTCTCCTGGTTAATCAGCACCTTGGTTTTTCGATTCCTAATCTTGTTTTCAAATCTCTCCAGAGCCTGTATACCCTCTATCTCCAAGCTGTTTGAGCCTCCCAATCCTTTGAAATGCTTACATTTTTTAATTATGCCCTCATGAAAATTCCCAATTTTAAACCTAAATCTATAGAAACCTGCAGAATATGGAATCGGATCATTCAGCCCATATCGTCCATTCCAAAGAGCATCCCATCCACTCTATCTCTAACCCTATATTTCCTATAACTAATCCACTGAGTCTACACTTCCCTGGATACTATGGGCAATTGAGAATCACTGGTCCACTGAACCTGCACATCTTTGGACTCTGGGAAGAAACCAGAGCATCTAGAAGTCACTCATGCAGACAGGGAAAATGTGCTAACTGCTGAACCACCTAACTAATTTTAGCTGTTTATTCTTTAAAACTCTGAACTCCCCTTTCTTTCTCGGGTTATAACGTTTAGTCATTTGTTTTAAGATTAGATTAGATTCTCTACAGTATGGAAGCAGGCCCTTCAGCCCAACAAGTTCACACCAACCCTCCGAAGAGTAACCCACCCAGACCCAATCCCCAATTTAACCTTACTGATGCGCCTAACACGATGGGAAATTTAGCATGGCCAATTCACGTGACCTGCACATCTTTGGATTGTGGGAGGAAACTGGAGCACCTGGAGGAAACCCACACAGACACTGGGAGAATGTGCAAACTCCACACTGACAGTCATTTAAGGTGGGAATTGAACCTGGTTCCCTGGTGCTGTGAGACAACAGTGCTAACCACTGAGCCACTGTGCCACCCAGGTGTATATATATCTTAATTGACCTGTTAAAATGTGTTATGACACACTTCTGGAACAGACAGGGCTTTACAGGGCATTGTCTTTGCACCATGAGAGCTTCTGGATTCTGATGTAGACAATATGAACATTTGACTCTTCAAGCCTGCTCCTCCAGTCAATATGATCACTTGTGTGGGACCTTTTCTATGAAACATCTTATGAAAGCACAAGTTATTTTTATCCACTAGCTCACTCTCCTCAATTCTACTAGTTTACAACTTGAAAATTCCAGTCAATTTGTCATGAGTAAACCCATCCTGACTCTTCATAGGATATGTGGAATAGTCCCTCTTCTGCAGCTACATCGGCACAGTTCCCCAACTTTTCCTCCACTACATTGATGACTGTATCGGCACCACCTCATGCCTATGAGGAGATTGAACAGTTCATCATCATCAGTAACACTTTCCACCCTGACCTTAAGTTCACGTGGACCACCTTAGATACCTTCCCTCCTCTTCCTGGGCTTCTCCATCTCTGGTGACCAATTCAACATGCACGGTGGCACAGTGGTTAGCACTGTTGCCTCACAGCGCCAGAAATCCGGGTTTAATTCCCGCCTCAGGCAACTGTCTGTGTGGAGTTTGCACGTTCTCCCTGTCTCTGCGTGGGTTTCCTCCGGGTGCTCCGGTTTCCTCCCACAGTCCAAAGATGTGCAGGTCAGGTGAATTGGCCATGCTAAATTGCCCGTAGTGTTAGGTAAGGGGTAAATGTAGGGGTATGGGTGGGTTGCGCTTCGGCGGGGCGGTGTGGACTTGTTGGGCCGAAGGGCCTGTTTCCACACTAAGTAATCTAATCTAATCTATTTCAAATCCACCAACCCCCATAGCTACCTGGACTACACCACATCCCACCCCCCACCTTACTCCCAATTCTTCTGCCTCTGCCATATCTGTTCCCAGGAGGAGCAATTACAACTGGAGTACATCCCAGATGGCTTCCTATTTCAAGGACTGCTATCCATCCACCCCCTCCCACCAACAGCATGATCACCAATGCCCTCCAGTGCATTGATGCTCTTGAACCCTACCCCTCCAACCACAACAAGGACAGAAATGCCAGTCTTAACCCTTCCACCTCACCAATCTCTGGATACAATGCATCATCTTTCATCATCTAAAATCAGACCCCACCACCAGAGAGATATTTCCGTCCCCAACCCGATCTGCATTCCTGCCATGACTCCTTCATTAAGTCCACACTCCACCAACCCACCCTCCAATCCTGGCACCTTTCCTTACAGCTGCACGAGGTGTTTAAAAACTCACCTCCCTCCACTCCCACCACCTCCATCCAAGGCCCCAAAGCATCTTTTCATGTGCGGCAGAGATATTCCTGCACATACAAACATTGACTGTGTCCGTTGCTCTCAATGTGGTCTCCTGTACACTGGGGAGATAGGACGCCAGCTTCCAGAACGTTTCAGGGAACATCTCTGGGTTACACACACCAAACAACCCCACTGTCCTGTGGCCGACCACTTCAACTCCCCCTCCCACTCTGTCAAGGACATGCAAATCCTGGGCCTCTTCCGCCTTGGAACCTTTGACCATATGGCATCAGTGCCGATTTCACCAGTTTCCTTCCTCGTCTTTCCCCCCCCCCCCACACCTCATCCCAGATCCAATCCTCCACCTCAGCACTGCTCTCTTGAACTGTCCCATCTACCCATATTCCTTCCCACCTATCTGCTCCACCCTTCGCTCTGACCTATCACCATCACCCCCACCTGCATCTATCTATCACCTTCCCAGCTGTCTTCCCCTTCCCACCCCACCAACCCCACCACACTCTTCTATTTATATCTCAGCCATCCTCTCTCTCATTCCTCATCCACCACCACCCGACATACCCGATGAAGGGCTTATGCCCGAAACATCAACTCTCCTGCTCGGATGCTGCCTGACGTGTTGTTTTTCCAGTGCCACACTTTTCTCCTTAACTTTTTCCCCATTATTGATATCCGGGTAACTGGTCTTTAATTCCCTGTTACCTCTTTACCTTTTTTCAAATGTTCAGGTTACACAAGGAACCTTCCAATCTATCACACAGGTAGTTTCTCCTATAAAACCATCGTTGCATTCTAGTGAAACCTCACTTAATAATGGGGCCTATGGGAAAAGTGGGGTTATGGGCAGACCAGCAAAAAGAATCACTCTCAATTGCTCAAACATCACCCAAAATTCTAACTCAAAGTATAGCACAGTCTAAATGAAGGTTGAAATCATCATTATTAATGAAGCAAAAGTAAATTCAACACAGTACATTTTTTAAAAATCTAAGAAAGCTGCTCTCTATACAGTGCCTCTCACAAAAAGCTGCTCTGTTAGCAACTGACTTCGGCATGGGTGCAGACTTTGTGCGTGCGCAGGGACTTTGGCACAGACGTGCATGTGCATAACCTATAGACTATTGCAAGTTGACCATCTATGCATCTATTATTTCTAGAGAGACTCCCTTAAGTACTCTAGGGTGTTGACTATCAGGTTGTGGGATTTTATCAGGCTTTAATCCCATTAATTTCCCCAACAGGTTTCCCTGCTAATTGATATTTTTTCAGTTCAGCTCCTCCCACTCTCTAGATCCTGTGTTCCCCAGCATTTTTGAGATGTGATTTGTGTCCTTTTTTTGCAAAGACAGAATAAAATACGTATTTCATTCGTTTGTTCATTATAACTTCCTCTGTTTCTGACTGTAAGAGACCTAGATTTGTCTTCATAAATTTTTTTTTCATCTTCACATACCCATAAACTTATTGTAAAAGCTTTTGGATGCTCCCTGCAAACTTACACTTGATATTCCCTCTCATAACCAATTCCTTTGCTGAAATGTTAATTGCTCCCATTCCTCAGGTCTCTTGCATTTTGTTCAATCAATTTGAATGCCCATTTCTTGGATTTTTAATACTATCCCTAACTTCCCTTATTTGCTATTGTGGGTCCGCTTTTTCTTGTTTAGTTTTTGTCCAAGACAGAATGAACAATTGTTGCAATTCCTCACTGGCACTCCTTCAATTTTGCCATTACTGTCATACCTTTTTTTTTAAGTTACATTCCCCAAATCATCATAAGATTCTCACACCTCATACCATGGTTTCATTTATTTAGATTAAGTATCCTAGTCTCAGAATTAAATATGTCACCCACCATCTTAACAAAGAATTCTGTTGTATTAGGGACTTCATGCAGCTAGATCACCAATTATTCCTTTCTTATTTACACAGTACTCAATCTAGAATGGCCTACAACGTATCCTAAAGAAAAAACTGAAAGAAATGCAGATGCTGGAAATCAGAAGTCAAAACAAAAATTGTTGGAAAAATTCAGGAGGTTTGGTGAAATCTGTGGAGAGAAATGTTTTTGGTTCAGTGATTCTTCTTCAGGACTCAATATATCCTAATTGGTGGTATTAGTAGTTGGTCCCGTTTTTAAAAAGATGAGGGAAAAGTCACGAGACCTGATAGTCCAGTTAGGGTTTAGGAATCTGTGTGGAGACTTGTCTAGCAATTGAATCGGGAGCCAGGCATATAAGGACTCTGTAAGTAATGTTATTAGTTGTATAATGTCACATATGTTATGTATATAATCCAGCAGAGCCAAATTTTGAAGTCCTTACATTTGGTCACAGGGTAAAAGCCAGCATCTCAAATTCATAGAATCATACAGTTCTGAAGTAGTCCTTCAGACTGTCAAGTCTGTACCTGCACTAGGCCCGTAACCTTGAATGTTATGACTCTTCAAGTCATGTCCGAGTACTTTTTTAAAGGTTGGGAGGTTACCAGCCTGAACTATCCTGTCATGCTGTGCATTCCAACCCCTGTCACCCTCTTGATGAGAAAAGGTTTTCCTCAGATCTCATCTAAACCTTTTGCCTTAAAATTATGCTCCCTCGTCACTGATCCTTCAACTAAGGACAACAATTGGTTTCTGTTAACCCTGTCCATACCCCTCTCAACCTTCTACACCTCTTTCAGGTCACCCTTCAACCTTCTCTGCTCCAAAGAAAACCATCCGAATTGCAAAAATAAAATTCAGCCTGAAATGAAGATAAGTCAAATGTTTCTTTCTTCATAAGTTGAGGGCCATTCAGTCCAGCTACAAAACAGAGAGTAGACTATGTGGAATGCTTAAAACTATAATTCATTCAAATGGGAGGACAAGTGATTTTTGTTAACTGCGTGTGGGTTACAGATTTAGTCTGATATGAAGCTTAACCTGATCCCAAAACATTCACCAAGATTGTGGAGTTACTCAAAGGGCATTACCAATCCAAGCCCTGATAATTTTACAGGGTTTATTCAACCAAGAGAGCTCCAGGGGCCACCAGTGCATCCTTTTGTGGCGAGGTTCCAAGTGATTGCAGAACATTACGGTTTGGGTCTGTAATAAATGACGTACTAAGATTATTTTAATATGTGGCATTAATAATTAAGTCATACAAAATAAGCTTTTGTCAAAATCAGAAATAGATTTTTAAAAAATGTCATTGGAGATTAATTTAACCATGGAGAGCATGGAGAATAGTACCCAGGAGTTGGATGGTGCTGCTCCAAGTCCTTTACATCAGTTAGGATGGAAACAAGTCAGAGCAACCAGGAGAAGAAACACGACTTGCTTAAAAGTGCAAAAATATTCGAGATAGAAAATCCAGTGTTTTCTGAAAAATTTTAGTATTCTACCATGTTAACCTACAGGACAGGATTTTTAAAAGGCATGTAGACCACTAGCATAGATGTGAACTGTCCCAAAAAATAGTTTGTGGTGTTTTCAGGAAGCATTGAGGGTTGCCAGAGAGTGAACTGTTCAATCAATAACAGGCCAGACTGGTTATCGCCCCTGTAAACAGAGCAAGGTGAAAGAATGATAGAAGGACTAAGTCATTTTGAGATAAGTCCAACAGAAGCTACCTCATTAGAAAAACCCTCAGTCAATTAAGCTATGTCTCTGTGAGAAAAAAGTCACCTCCTTGAGATATGCAAAAAATGTTCACTATTGCTACTGTTTTGGTATTTTCATATCTTAATTATTCCCATGTGGCATACAAGACTTTAAAAGGGAGGATGTCGTGGCCCTTTATATTTTAAGGACAAGTGCTGAGGAAGGAATTGTGTGATCTAGTCCAATCCAGGATGAAGTGGAGAATCTGTACAAGGCATGTGGGATTTTGCCCAGCAGTTGAATTGGGGACCCAGGTACATAAGGCCTGTATAACTTACAATTAATGACACTTATAAAACATAACCATTTAAGTTATTCAGCATAGCTAAGTTTTGAAGTTTTACAGTTCTTCAATATGGTAAAGGCAAAAGATAGGGGGAAGAAGATACTGGTAGAATCCTCTATATAGACTTGCTAATAGTAGCTACAGTATATGGTTGGATAGGTAATAAATATTGTGTTAACGAGAGCATGTCAAGAAGGCTTTATATTAATCAAGGGTGACTAATCATGTTGATTGGGACAGTCAGATTGGCAGAGGTAGTAACGAGGAAGAATTCTTGAAGTGATTCTGAAACAGTTTCTTAGATCCAACCAAGGATCAGGCTGTTTTGGATCTAGTGTGAAATGAGGCAGGTTTAATAAATGTGAAAGTAAAATATCCCTCAGGAAATAGTGGTGATAACATGTCACTTCAGTTTGAGGGCAAGAAACTTAGGTCAGAAATAACCTGTACTAAACTTAAACAAGGGGGTAGTTACAAAAGAATGAGGACTAGGAAAGGAATTTAGTAGCAAAGACATTTTAGCAACAAAAGCAGATAGTTTTCATGATTTTTCCTAGATATGATTCTCTGAAGAGGATGAATCAACCTAGATAACCAAGCAAATTAAGAATGATATCTTCCTGAAAGAAGAATTGTGTGTGTTTCTGACTCCACATATGAGTAATGTGATATCACAGAGCAGGTGCACAGGAGATTTACCAAGATATTGCTTAGGCTGTGATAGAGCAGAGGAGAATGAGAGGGGATATGATTTGAGACTTTTAAACGTTGAGTTGTACAGGGTGGATAGGAAGAACCATTTCCCCTTTGGAGGGGAGAAGGGAATAGATTTAAGGTAAGAGGCAGAAGGTTTCAAGGAGATGATGTGGAACCAGGAAGTAGCAGAGATGTAAAAGTGTTTGTGTCAGTCTTCACAGTAAATGAGAATAGTATTCCAAAAATACTAAATGAAGCAAAATTGGGAACCAGGACATGAATGCAACTAGAACCAGAGAAAAAGTACTCAAGAAACTAATGAGCTTAACAGCTGAGTTCTGTAGACCTGAGGGGGTGCATCGAGGATGTTAACGTTGGTAGCTACATAGACAATGGAATCAGTGGTAGTAATCTTCCAAGAATTCCTTGATTCAGGCAAAGTCCCAGATGATTAGCAGTTTTCCAATGTAACACATATTTTAACATTTGTTAACAAGCTTAATTATAGCTAACTTGATACCTGTAATTGAGAAGGTGATTGAGTCCATTATAAACATTATAAGAGTATTTAGAAAAGTATAATTATGATCAAACAAAATCAGCATGGCCTCATGAAAGGGAAAACATTTCTAACAAATTTATTAGATTTCTATAAAGACAAAACAAGCACAGTAAAAAGTACAGAACCAGTAGATGTGACCTAGTTGGATTTCCGGGTTTCCCCATGGCTATTAAATAAGAGAAGAACCCATGATGTTGGGTGTAGTATATTACCATGCATAGAAAATTGATTATCTAACAGAGAAAACAGTTGGATAAGGGGGCATTTTCCAAATGACCGCCTGTAAAACCATACGCCATAGGAGCAGAAATTAGGTCATTCGGCCCATTTAAGTTTGCTCTGCCATTCGATCATGGCTGAGAAGTTTCTCAATCCCATTCTCCCATTTTCTCCCTGTAACCTTTGATCTCCTTGACAATCAAGAACCTATTTACCTCAGTCTTAAATATATTCAATGACCTGGCCTCCACAGCCTTCTGTGGCTGTGCATTCCATAGATTCACCACTCTCTGGCTGAAGAAGTTTCTTATATCTGTTCTAAAAGGTCATCCTTTTATTTTAAGGCTGTGCCCTCCGGTTCTAGTCACTCCTACCAATGGAAAGATCTTTCCAATATCCACTCTGTCCAGGACATTCAGTATTCTGTATGTTTCTATTAGATCCGTTCTCCAAACCCCCCCACCCCGGTTCCATCAAATGTAGACCTAGAGTTGTCAAATGTTCTTCACGTTAAGCTTTTCATTCCTAGCACCATTCACATGAATGCCCTCTGAACATGATATGGGGCTCAAAACTGCTTACAATACTCCAAAATGTGGTCTGACTAGAGCCTCAGAAGTACGTCATTGCTTTTATATTCAAGTCCTCGCAAAATAAATGCCACCATTACATTTGCAGTCCTAACTACTGAGCGAACCTGCAAGTTTACCATGAGAGAATCCCGGACTAGAACTCCTAAGTCTCTTTGCACTTCAGACTTCTGAAGTTTCTCCCCATTTGGAAAATAGTCCGTGTCTCTATTCTTCCTACTAAAGTGCATGATCTCACATGTTCCCACATTATACTCCCATCTGCCACTTTCCCCACTCTCCTAATTTTTCTGTAATCTCCCCACTTCCTCAATGATACCTGCGCCTTTACCTATCTTGGTATCATCTGCAAACTTAGCCAGAATGGCCTCAGTTCCTTCATCTGGATTGTTAATGTATAAAGTGAAAAGTTGTGGTCCCAACAGTGAGCCTTGCAGAGTGCCATTTGTCATTGGCAGCCATTCTGAGAAAGACCCTTTTATCCCCACTCTCTGCTTTCAGCCAGACAGTGAAGTTTCTATCTATTCTAGCACCTTGTCTCTAACACCATGGGCCCTTATCTTACTCTGCAGTCACCTGCGTGGATCCTTGTCAAAGGCTGCCTTCAAGTCCAGGTAGATAACATCCATTGGCTTTCCTTGATCTAAATTACTATCTCAAACACTTCTAGCAGATTTGTCAGGCATGATCTCCCCTTGATAAAACCATGTTGGCTTTACCCTATTTTGCCATGCACTTCCAAGTATTCAGAAATCTCGTCCTTCACAATGGATTCCAGGGTCTTACCTATGACCGAGGTCCAATAAGTTTCTCAATCCCATTCTCCCATTTTTTTCCCTGTAACCTTTGATCTCCTTGCTCTAATTGGTCTGTAATTTTCCGTCTTTTGCCTTACACCCTTTTTCAACAGGGGTGTCAGGTTAGCAATTTTCTAGCCCTCTGGGACCCTCCCTGATTGTAGCAATTCCTGAAAGATCACCACTAATGCCTCCTCTATCTCTTCAGCTATCTCCCTTAGAATTCTGGGGCATAGTCCATCTGGTCCAGGTGATTTATCCACCTTCAAGCTGTTCAGTTTTTTTCTAGCATCTTTTCCTTGGAAATGGCCACCATACTCAGCTCTGCCCCCTCACACACTCTTGAATTTTTGTGATATTGCTTGTGTCTTCCACTGTGAAGACACTTGTCCGTGATGTCCACCATGTCATACCCTCCAATTTCAACCTGCACCATAAATTCATTTACCTTATTCCTTATACTGTGTGGGTTCAAATATAACACCTTCAGTCCTGTATTAACCATCCTCCTTCTCATTGTCATTTGTTTGTCCAGTGTGCTTGAAGTTGGATCGCTAGCTCTTTCCAAACACACTGTCCTATCTGTGCTGGAGTTTTTAATAACTTCTCCTAAGTTCTGCACTCTTACCACCTCCTTTAATTCACGTTTTCTAATTTCTCCTATCACTGACCACCTCTCCCCCCCCCCCCCCCCCCCCCCCCCCCGCCCCCACATCACAAATTTTAGAACAAAGAAAATTTACAGCCCAGGAACAGGCCCTTTGACCCTCCAAGCCTGAGCCCATCCAAATCCACTGTCTAAACCTGTCACCCAATTCCTAACCATCTGTATCCCTCTGCTCCCCACCTACTCATGCATCTGTCCAGACGCATCTTAAATGGATCTACCGTGCCTGCCTATACTATCTCTGCTGGCAACGTGTTCCAAATGCCCACCACCCTCTGTTTAAAGTACTTGCTGCGTGTATCCCCCTTAAACTGTCCACCTCTCACCTTTTGAAAGCATGACCTCTCGGTATTGAATCCTTCATCCTGGGAAAAAGCTTATCTCCATCCACCCTGCACATACCCTTCATGAATTTGTAGACCTCAATCAGGTTTCCCCCCCCCACCACTCCTTTTTTTTCTAATGAAAATAATCCTAACCTACTCAACCTTTCTTCATAGCTAGCACCTTCCATACCAGGCACCGTCCTCAAACCTTCTCCACACCCTCTTCAAAGCGTCCACATCCTTTTGGTAATGTGACGACCAGAACTGTACACGGTATTCTAAATGCAGCCGAACCAACGTCGTGTGCAATTTTATCATGACCTGCCAGCTCTTGTACCCAATACCTGGTCTGATGAAGGCAAGCATATGCCTTCTTGACCCCTCTATCCACCTGTGCAGCAACCTTCAGGGTACAGTGGACCTGCACTCCCAGATCTCTCTGCTCATTAACCTTTCCCAAGGCTCTTCTGTTCACTGTAAAGTTTAAAGCCCTCTCTACAGCCCTGGTTAGATGATTCGCTAGGACTCTGCTCCCAGCATGGTTCACATGAAGACCATCCCATGGGAATGCCCCATGAATTCAAACCCATTCCTCCCACACCAATCTTCAAGCCATGCATTTATCATCTTAATTTATTGACCCTGTGCCAATTAGCTCATGGCTCAGTAGTGATCCAGAGATTATTACCTTTTTTATTATGCTTTCTAATTTAGCTCCTAGCTGTTCATACTCTCTTAGCAGAACTTCTGCCCTAGTTTTATCTACTTCATTAGTACCTACGTGGACATGACCACTGGATCTTTACTCTTCTACTCCCAAGTTCCTCTGCAGCCCAGATGAGATATCTCGAACCTAAGCACCATGCAGACAACACAACCTTCGGTATTCTCGATCCTGGTCACAGACCAGCATCTATGCCTCTAACTATACTATCCCCTATTACAACAACATTTCTCTTCTGTTGCCCCACTTGAATGGCCCCCTTCACCACGATACTGCGGTCAGTCGATTCATCCTCCTGTAGTCCCCATTCCTATCCACACAGGGAACAAGAGTCTTGAAGGTAAAAACAATGACTGCAGATGCTGAAAATCAAATACTGGATTAGTGGTGCTGGAAGAGCACAGCAGTTCAGGCAGCATCCAACGAGCAGCGAAATCAACGTTTCGGGCAAAAGCCCTTCATCCTTTATTCCTGATGAAGGGCTTTTGCCCAAAACGTTGATTTCGCTGCTCGTTGGATGCTGCCTGAACTGCTGTGCTCTTCCAGCACCACTAATCCAACAAGAGTCTTGAACCTGTTGAACAAGGATAGGGACTTATGCTGCTGCAAATCGACCTCCTGCCTCACTCATAACCATACCTGTCCCTGATCACTGACCAGATTCAAGTGAGTTAGTCTAAGGGGTGTGACAGTCTCCCTGAAATATAGCGTCCAGGTAACTCTTCCCCTCCATGATGCGCCACAGTGTTTGAAGCTCAGACTCCAGCTCATAGACTCTGAGCTGGAGTTCTTACAGCAAACAACGTTTACTACAGACATGGTCACTGGGAACTGCAGTAGGGTCCACCAGTTCCCACAACATGCAGAAGCAACACATCACCTGACCCCTCCATCCTTATTTTATTTAATTGGCTTTAATTTTTTTTCAATTTTTAAAAGCTTTATGTATTTTCTCAATCTGAATGCAAGGTGTAAGCAATAATTTGATAAGCTTCAAATTTAGCAGATTTCCTATTAAACAATCAAATCACAACCCTCCTGTGGCACCGCTTTTCAGTTTTCCCCCTCAGAATCAAACTCTTCCCTTCCCAAGCTGCCCTCTGCTTGCTCCCATTCAGCTCTGGTCCTGAAGTGTAACTAGTGGAATGCCACAGATCACAGTTATTTGTAATATATATTGACTTTAGATTAGGAAAGTGAACATACTGTAGTAAGGGTTTGTGAGAAGATTTGACAACGGAATGAGGACATGCCGCAACCCAAAGGACTAGCCACACTACCATACATCAAGAGCATTTCCGAACTGACAGCCAGACTAGTGCGACCACTAGGACTCATAACAGCACACAAACCAACAGCCACTCTGCGACAACAACTCACAGAACGAAGGACCCGATACCCAGCATGAGCAAAACCAATGTAATGTACAAAATCCCATGCAAGGACTGCACAAAACACTACATAGGACAAACAGGAAGACAGCTAACAATCCGCATCCATGAACACCAACTAACCATGAAACAACACGACCAGCTATCCTTAGTAGCCACACAGGCAGATGACAAGCAACATGAATTCGACTGGGCCAACACCACCATTATAGGACAAGCCAAACAGAGAACAGCCAGGGAATTCCTAGAGGTATGGCACTCATCCACTGATTCAATCAATAAGCATATCGACCTGTACCCAATATACCGACCACTGCAACAGACAGCTGGAACTGACAACCGGAAGCAGCAGATTCAAACCACTATAAATACCAGAGGAAACATCACAGAAGCGCTTCACAGGAGGCTCCCAAGCACTGAGGATGTCACCTAAACGGGACGAAATGTCTGCAACACAAATTCCTAGCTCGGCGAACAGAACCACAACATACTGTAGTAAAGTTTGTAGATAATCTAAAAATAGATGGGAAGGCAAGTGGGAGGATAACACTGAGTCGGCAGAAGCTACAGACAGATTAAGTGGGGAAAAGCTTGGCAAATGGAATATGTGGGAAAGTGTGAGGCTATGCACTTCAGCAAGAAAAATAGAGGAGCTGAATATTATTTAAAGCAAAATCTGCAGTATAGATGGCTTGTGCGTAAATTATAAAAATAAATTTCTAAGCCAGCATGTGTGGAAGAGGAACGGATAAACTTGGAAACTACAGGCCAGTCTGTCTAACCTTGGTGATGGGGAAACAATTGGAAGCAATTCTGAGGGAAAGAATTAATCTCCACTTGAGGCAGGAATTTGTCAAGAATGGTCAACATAATTTTGTTAAGGGGAGGTTGGATCTGACTAACTTGGATGGTACGGTAACTCAGTTGTATCCACTGCTGCCTCAGTGTCAGGGACCTGGGTTCAATTCCATGCTTGGGCGACTGGCTGTATGGAGTTTGTATGTTCTCCCTGACTATGTGGGTTTCCTCCTGGTGCTCCAGTTTCCTTCCATAGTGCAACGATGTGCAGTTTAGGTGGATTGGCCATACTAAATTGCCTATGGAATCCAGGTTTGTGTAGACTAGGTGGGTTAGATGTGGGAGGTTACAGGATGATCGTGTAGTGGGGATGGGACTCTTTGGAAGGACAGTATGGACTCAGTGGGCTGAACAGCCTGCTTCTGTGCTGTAAGGAATCCAAAAAAAATAGAACTTTTCGAATACGTGACCAGGTGTATAGATAAGGGAAGTTCATTTGATATAGTCTATTTAGATATCAGCCAGGCTTCAGATAAATCTTGTATGTGAGACTGATAGCAAAGGTAAAATCCCATGCTCCAAGGAATTCAAGAATATTTTGCCAGTTGGACGTCAAATTAGCTGTGATGGTTGAGTCTTTTTGCTGCTGGAAATCTGTGCCCAGTGGGGTCCCATAGAGGTCAGTGTTAGGGCCCTAGCTGTTTGTAGTTCATATAAATGATTTTGATTCCAGGAAGATATGCACGGGCTGGTCAGATGGACTGTTTAGAGGCAAATGGAATTCAATCTAGTTAAGTGTGAGGTTATGCACTTGGATAGGTCAAACAAGGCAAGGGAATATCTGTTGAACAGTACAGCCCTGCGAAGCGCACAGGATCAGAGGCACATTTGACCATGTACTCAGGATCCTTAAAGTAGTAGGACAGTTAAAGTGGTTAAGAAGGCATAATGAGGTCTTTGCCTTTTTTAGATAAGTCATTAAATTTAAGTATGGGGAGATGATGCTGGAACTGTATAAAATGGTGGTTAGGCCATAACTAAAGCATGGAATCAACATTATAGCCGGAATGTGATAACACTGGAGAGAATGTAGTGGAAATTTTCCAGCCCAGGCAACACCCGGGTGAGTTTGTTTTGAAGAGTTTGGATAGCCTGGGATTCTTGTCTTTGGAGACGAGGAGATTGAGAGGGGACATGTTTGAGATGTATAACATTAGACAGGAAAGATTTTTCTTCTCCTTGATGAAAGGATCAATAACTGACAGCATGAATTTTATGAAATGGGAAGATTGTTTAGATGTGAGGAAACACTTTTCTGAAGTAAGAATCTGAAATGCACTGCCTGGAAGGGTAGTAGAGAACGAGACTGTCATAGCATTTAAGAGGTATTTAGATGTGCACTTGCATCACCAAGGCTATGCACCAGAAAATCAATTTGAGCAGTTTGGTTGTTTTTGACCGGTACAAACTGGATGGGTCAAATGGTCTTTATTCTGTGCTGCAGACCTGTGAGACTGTCTAGACAGTATTCACACCAAACGGGAATACTGTGAACAGTTTTGGGCCCCTTTTTTTAATCTGAGGAGATACGTACTAACGTTGAGGTAATCCAGAGAAAGTTTCAATATGTTGATTCTAGCTAGGGAGGTTGTTTTTTTTGTCAGCAGAAATTGAGTACGTTGGGCTTATACTCATTGGAATTTAAAAGTTGAAATACCCAAGATTCTTTAAGGGGCTTGACAAAGTAGATTTGTTTTCCCTTGTGGGAGAGTCTAGGATCAGCAGGTGATTTAAGGTGTTGCCCATTTCAGACACAGGATGAATTTCTTCACATGAAGGATAGTGAAGCTGTGGCATTCTCTTTGTAAATGGCTATAGAGTCAGAGTCATTAAAGTAGCCGAGGCTGAGCTAAATTGATTTATTTAATCAGTTAGTGAATTGAAGGTTAAAGGGCAAAAGAAGGAAAGTCAAGAATCTAGTGTGGAAACAGGCCGTTTGACCCAACAAGTCCACAATGACCCTGCGAAGAGTAGCCCACACAACCCATTCCCCTACCTTAATACTCTACATTTACCCTTAACTAATGCACCTGACTACACATCCCTGAATACTGTGGGCAATTTAGCATGGCCAGTTCATCGAACCTGCACACTTTTTGATTGTGGGAGGAAACTGGAGCACCTGGAGGAAATCCATGCAGACACGTGAATTTGCAAACTCCACACAGTCGCCTGAGGCTAGAATCTAACCCAGGTCCCTGGCGCTGTGAGGCAGCAGTGCTAACCACTAAGCTGCCAAATTGAGGGTGATCAGATCAGCCATGATCTAATTATATGGGAGTGATTTGATGGGCTGAATGGCCTACTTCTACATAGTCAACACCATGAACCTTTTCCACTATTAAGTTAGATCCTTTCCAAGGCTGCCTTCTAAATCCGCAAATTGTGTTCAATATGATCTCTGATCTGCACTAACAGAGTAACTTCATAGAAAGCGCACTTTTTTAAAACATTGTTCTTTTCATTTTCACCTAAATTTCTGATCATCCTCATTGTCAGAGGGCATTGGCTTCTTGCCAGGATGTTATCTGACCCATGCCTTCACTTTCTGAACCTTTTTCAGAGTGATAGTTGAATATGAACATGAAAATGCTACTTGCAGGGGCATCATACCTAGGATGGATTCTATTTTTGTCCAGATTTTAGGGCAGAGGTGACTTGGTCAAGTGGCGGCTTACTTCTGAACTGGAGGGGCAGTCTGGGGAGACTTGCAGGAGCCTGGGTCGTCATGGCAGGACATTTTAATTTTCCAAACATAGACTGGGGCTGCCAGAGTGCTAAGGGCTTAAATGGGGTGAAATTCATTAAGTGCTTTCAGGAAAGTTTTCAAAGCAGTTTATAGAGGATCCTATTCGGGAAGGGGCAAAACTCGACTAACTGTTGGGAAATAGGGCAGGACAGGTGACAGAATTGATAGTGGGGGAGCACTTTGGGACCAGTGACTATAGTTCTATTAATTTTAAAATAGTAATGAAGAGGTACACAATTGGTCCACAGGTTCAAGTACAAAATTAGGGCAAGAGAAATTTCGATGGAAATAGGTGCTTGCAGGGGTTGATTGGAGTAGTTTGCAGGCAAAGGGACCGCTGGCAAGTGGGAGGCCTTTACAAGTGAGATAACTGGAGTTCAAGGTCTATATGTTCCTGTGAGGGTGAAAGACAAGATTAACAAGAATAGGGAACCCTGGATGACGAGATATTGAGGCTTTGACCAGAAAAAAGGAGGAGGTGTGGCTCAGGTACAGGCAACCAGGAATATGGGAATTTACTGAAGGAGATCAGGAGTGCAAAAAGGAGGCATGAGATAGTGTTGGCTGAGTTGATTAGGGTAAATAAAAGAAATTCTTTAAGTATGTTTAAAGGAAAAAGAATATCTAGAGAGCGAATAATACCCCTCAAGATCCACAGTTGACATATATGTGTAGAACCACAGGAGTGGGCGAGGTCCTGAATGAATATTTCTCCTCTTTTTTTTACTGTGGAGAAAGACATCAAGATTTGGGGAAGTTAGTAGTGATATCCTGGGGACAGTCCATATCACAGTAGAGGAGGCGTTGGATGTACTAGAATGTGTGAAGGTAGATAAATCTCCTGGTCCTAACCAGATATATCCAAGGACACTGCAAAAAGCTAGAGAAGAAATTGCAGGGGCCCTGGCTGATATTTGCATCGTCGTTAGCCACGGGTGTGGTCCCAGAAGACTTTAGAGTAGCGAATGTGCCCTTATTCAAGAAGGGCTGCAAAGAAAAACCTGGAAACAATACAGGGGGCATGGTGGCTCAGTGGTTAGCACTGCCTCACAGTGCCTGGGAGCCTGGGATTCCCGCCTCAAGCAATTGTCTGTGTGGAGTTTGCACATTCTCCCAGTGTCTGCGTGGGTTTCCTTGGGTGCTCTGGTTTCCTCCCACAGTCCAAATAAAACGTGCAGGTTAGGTGAATTGACCATGCTAAATTGCCCATAGTGTTAGGTGAAGGGGTAAATGTAGGGGAAAGGGTCTGGGTGGGTTGCTCTTCAGAGGGTCAGTGTGGACTTGTTGGGCCGAGGGGCCTGTTTCCACACTAATCTAATCTAATCTATAGAATCTCTTTAGAAAAGTGTGGAAACAGGCCATTAGGCCCAACAAGTCCACATCAATCCTCAGAAGAGTAACCCACCTAGACCCGTTCCCTTACCCTATTACTCTACATTTCCCCTGACTAATGCACCTAACACTATGGGAAATTTAGCACAATCACTTTACCTAACCTGCACATCTTTGGACTGTGGGAGAAAACCAGAGCTCCCAGAGGAAACCCACGCAGACACGGGGACAATGTGCAAACTCCACATAGACAGTTGCCTGAGGGTGCCACCATGCCACCCTATTTAAATTCTATTTAAAACAAAAGGTCAGTAAGCCTAACAAGATTCTGAAAGATGGACATGCATTTGGAAAGACCGGGTTTGATTAGGAATAGTCAGCATGGCTTTGAGTGGGAAATCATGCCTCACAAATTTTTTAAAATTCTTTGACGTGACCAAGAAGGTTGTTGAGGACCGGGCAGTAGACATTGTCCATGTGGATTTCAGTAAAGCCTTTGATAAGGTTCCACATAGTAGGCTAGATTACATGGAATCCAAGGGGAGCTGGCAAATTGGTTAAACAGTTGGCTTGTTGGTAGGAGGCAGAGGGTAATAGTGGAAGGATGCTTGTCAGACTGGAGGCCTGTGACTAGTGGAGTGTCTCAAGAGACAGTGCTGGGCCCATTGCTGTTTGTTATCTATAATCAATGATTTGGATGAGAATGTACAAGGCATGATTAGTAAGTTTGCAGATGACACTAAAATAGGCAGTATTGTGGACAGTGAAGAAGATTTATCAGAAGTTGCAGCAGGATTTTGATCAGCTGGGGAAGTGGGCTGAGAAATGGCAAATGGAATTTAATATAGATAAGTATAAGATCTTGCATTTTGGATGGTAAAATCTAGACAGGAACTTTGTGGTGAATGGTAGAGCCTTAAGGAGTGTAGTGGATCAGAACAACATTGGAGTTATTGTACGCAGTTCTTTGAAAGTGGAGTCACAGGTAGACAGGAGAGTGAAGAAGGCTTTTAGTGTACTGGCCTTCATCAGTTAGGGCATTGAGTATAGAAATTGGAAAGTTATGTTACAGTTGTAGAGAACATTGAGGCCGCACTTGGAGTATTGTGTTCAGTTTTGGTCAGCTTGGTATAGGAAGGATGTTATTAACTGAATTAAAAATCTCACAACACCAGGTTACAGTCCAACAGGTTTATTTGGAAGTACTAGCATTCTGATTGCTGCTGCTTCATCAGGTAGCTGTGGAGCAGGATCATTATACACAGAATTTATAGGAAAAGAGATTTGTTCAATGCAGGGCAACGCCCATTTCCACAGAATTATTTTCCGTGGTTTCAGTTACCCGTGGATCACCATGACCCGAACACAGTATAGGGAACCAGGGACCAGGAGGCTGTTGGGAAGCTACGTTTCCCATTTAAATGAATGGGTTTGCTCCTATCTGTGGAATCAGGCTTCCGCGGTAGGTCCTGGAACTTACCCCCTGCGGCTACAGTGGGGCTACTGTATATCGTTTCAGTTGCATGATACCGAGATCTTTGGCTATAAATTCTGTCTCTTATGATCCTGCTCCACAGCTATCTGACGAAGGAGCAGTGCTCTGAAAGCCAGTACTTCTAAGTAAACCTGTTGAACTATAACCTGGTGTTGTGATTTTTAACTTTGTCCAGGTAAAAACAATGACTGCAGATTCTGGAAACCAGAGTCTAGATTAGAGTGGTGCTGGAAAAGCACAGCAGTTCAGGCAGCATCTGAGGAGCAGTACTGCTCCTCGGATGCTGCCTTAACTTTGTCCACCCCAGTCCAACACTAGCACCTCCACACCATCGTTACTAAACTGGAAAAAGTGCAGAAGAAATTTACAAGGATGTTGCCAGGCTTTAATGACCTGAGTTATAGGGAGAGGTTGGACAAACTAGGGCTCTTTTCTTCAGATCGTAGGAGACTAAGAAGGGACCTTATAGAAGTGTATAAGATCGTGAGAGGCATGGATAGGGTGAATGCACTCAGTCTCTTTCCCAGGGTTGGGGAATCAAGGACTAGAGGGCCTTTAAAGTTAGAAGGGAAAGAATAAAAGGCAACCTGAGGGGAAACGTTTTTACACCGAGGGTAAACGTGTGGAATGAGCTGCCAGTGGAAGTGGTTGAGGTGGGTACATTGAAAATATTTAAAAGGCAGTTGGACAAATGCATGGAAAGTTTTAGAAGGATATGGGCCAAGTGCAGGGAAATGGGGTTAGCGTTGATGGACGTTTTTGTCAGCATGGATCAGTTTTGACCAAAGGACCTGTCTCTGTGCTGTAGGACTCTGACACTTGAATAGAATATGCAGTTTGTAATAGATGTCGTGTTTGTGTAGTTAGTGTTGACTGTCTTGACCATCTCAATGATTTATTATTTTATAATTGGAAGATCACTTAAAGATACTTCCCACTAGGCCATTGCCAAACTGGTCCAGTAAGGGGTAATATTAATGATGTACCCATTCTTCAACTTTTGCACAGTCATTTCTTTGGAAAAATGGTATAAATTGGAAATGTAATACTTTTATGACCTGTTCTACAGTAAGAGTTGCAAAGTCTTTTGGCTGACTAGTTTGTATTCTATATTTTCATTACTATGGCTGCGCAAAATCTGTGGAAAAACTCCAAATTTTACTTATGGCATAGCTTCTGGCTTATTACCCTTTGGATCACTTCATTCTGCCTTTAGCCCAGTCTCCAAGTGTCTGTTCGGCCATTAAAATTTTGATTTTGCATGTTTGCCTGGTGTATGTCAAGGTATGAAAGTTTTGTGTGAGTGACTGACTGACTACAGTAGTTCCCCTGTACCTGAGGGGGATACATTCCAGGACCTACCGCGGAAGCCCGAAACAGTGGATAGGAGTGAACCCATTGATTTAAATGGAAAACGTACCTTCCTAGCAGTCTTCTGGAACGTTACCTTTTATATGGGCCGTGGTAAACCGCAGGAAAGTGAAACCACGGAAAATGATTCTGCAGATACAGGGGTTGCCTTGTATTGTGAATTGAGATGGACATTGAGTTGTGGTCACTAACAACAAGTGAAACAGGCCTATACAGTTTGTGTTCTTTTTCCATACTTTCCAACTACTAATTGCAGTGAAGAGGCAGTTCTCACTAGCTTCTCATTCTTTTCTATGTCTGGCATGAATGAATTGTCTTGTGTCTCTTGCTAAATGAGTGGAAGGTCTGGGTGTTAAATAGAGGTGATGCATAGGCTCAATGGAATGTTTTATTTATAGGCTGCCTTTATTTACTTTAGCATCAACAGGAGAATGAGATGTGCTGTGGAATAGTGGAAAAATTCTACTCCATAGGGAAGTGTAGAAAGTGCCAAACATTTCCGACTCAACAAGTCAGAGCAGTACAATCAAGCATTGTCATACTGATAGATCTTGGGGCTCCATAACAAAACAAAGCCACGGCCTTGTCTGTCATTCAGTATGGTCATGGCTGATCTATCTTTTTCTCCATCTCAACCCGAGATATTAATTCCTTTTTTTTTCTTTTACCAAATTTGTCTTCAATAGCTGACCATCCACAGTCCTCTGTGCTGAACAATTACAAAGGTGTATTTTGGTGAAGAATTGTTTCTTCATCTCAGACCCAAATGAGCAACCGTCTTTTTAATCCTGAGGCTATGATCACTTAATTTTGGACACTCCAGCCTAGGGAAATGGTTTCTCTTCATCTATCCTTTCATACCTTCCCCCAAGAAAATGCATATTTAATAGTTACAAGGGAGTGGAGTTTGTAGTTGGGATTGAGAACAATGGCATCAGTTTTTCCCATATTTAATTAGGGAAAGCTTTTTTGCTATCAGTTTTGGATTTCAGATAAAATAGTCTAATTATTCAACCAAAGAGATGGCGGTGAGGTATTATTGGAAAATTCCCAAGTTTTTGGATGGTACCACCATTGGTCTGCATGTGGAAATCTTTTTTTTGGGTCACTAGAAGTAACTGTATAGGATTAAAAAGAGAAGCCATTACAGGCAATTCTTTATTACAATAAGATTAATAAGAATGAAACCAAGTGAGAAAAGTTCCTAGCTGGATAATACTGAAGAGGTGTTGGGAGAGGATGGTGCGATCAGCTGTCAGAGGGTACAGATAGAATGAGGAAGAGGAGTTTACCTTTTGTCAAAGTCACAAATTACGTTCTAGTAGCCTATCAGAACTTAAAGACAGTGAGGGGCAGATGTGAGTGTAGTAACAATCACCTAAGGTGTTGTCTGAAGGTAGATAAATCATCTGGAAAAAATGGATCATGTTTTTGCAGGAGAGTGGGTGAGGGGAGGTGTAGTCGAGGTAGCTCTGGGAGTCGGTGGGTTTGAAATGGATGTTGTTAAGGGGAGGGAGGTGTCAGAGATGGTCCAGGCGCATTTCAGGTTTGGGTGGGTGGCGTAGTTGAAATTGTTGAATGGTATGAGTTCTTCATGGGAGCATGACTGCCATTGCAGTGATCAGTATAGCGGAGAAAAAGGTGAGGGGTGGTGCTGGTGTCGCTGTAGAAGAGGGACTGTTTCACATAGCCTACAAAGAGGCAGGTGTTAATGTGGGTGCCTATACCCACCTTTTTGGTCTGTAGGAAATGGGAGGAGTCAAAGGAGAAATTGAGAGTGAGGACCAGTTCAGCCAAGTGAGTGAGAATGTCAGTGGAGGGTAACGGATTGGCCCTACAGGAGAAGGAGAAACTGAGGACATTTAAACCCTCATGAGAGATAAGTGTAGAGAGACTGAGTGCCCATCATGAAGGTAGGGTGTTGAGGGCCAGGGAATTGAAAAGTCTTTGAGAAGGTGGAGGGCATGCGTGATCACCCGAATGTAAGTGGGGATTTCCTGGACCAAGGGGAGAGGACGGGAGTTGAGATAAGCGGAGCTGAGTTTAGCGGGGCAGAAGCAGAAGGAGACAATGGGTCCACTGGGGTGATTGGGTTTATGGATTTTGAGTAGGAGATAATTCCTCAATCCTACACCGCCCATTGATAGTTTGGTAATGAGGTGGGGTCATGATCAAGGGGGAAGACATGTCAGATTTGCTGTCTGGCAGTAGTGATAGAGGTCAGTAAGCCATACTACCACCATGCCTCCCTTTGTCAGTGAGTTTGATAGTTGAGTTGGGATTGGAGCAGAGGGCTGTCATGGGGAGAGGTTGGAGTTGGTCAGAGGGGTGGAGAGATTCAAGCGATTGGTGTCACAATAGCAGTTGGTGAAGAAGAAGAAATCGAAGGAGGATAGGAGGCCAGGGACGTGGTGTCCAGGAAGGATGGCCTTTATTGGAGGTGGAAAAAGGGTCGACAGAAGATGAGTGGGATTCATGTTTGAAGAAGGAGGAATGTAGGTGGAGGCAGTGGATAAAGAGTTTGACATTGTGGCTTGTGTGAAATTCGTTGACGTGGCGCAGGGGAATGAATGTGAGACCTTTTGAGGACTGACCATTTGCCCTCAGTAATGGGGATGTCTGGCAGGGGGTTGGGGGATGACGTATATCTATCAGGGACTGAGTGTTAAGCTGGAGTTGGGAATGGGGGTAGAGACTACTTCTGGAGTAGCTATGTGTTGGGAAAGGGTCAAGTGGGCATCAACGGTCATCACATGATCAGCGGCGTCAGTGGAAATGATGTCATCGCTGGTGTCCATGGAAGCAGCTGGAGCAACTGCATTATTAATGGCCCAGGTGGATTCAGGAGGTGGTCGGGGATACGGTTAGATTCCCAGAGTGGTTGAAGAGGTCTATCGGGAAGTGAGGCGAGTAGGAGAGAGTTTGGCATACTTACTTTTTTTTCTTCCGCCCCGTATGTTGAGAGTGTGGATCCTTCTAAGAATGAGGTACAGTAGAAGTCGAACAGCCAAGTTTCTGGTATTGAGACTGGTTCTAATGCAACGACGGGTACGTTGGCGTCCAAGAGATCAATGGTGTTAGGAGATTCTGTCGTCTGAGGTACAGACAGGCGTAACTGTGGCCAGCAGAGAAAAAGCAGAATGATGTGGTGTTTCCCTGGTGCCAGGATCAAGGATGTCTCAGGGTGCAGAATGTTCTCACGGGGGAGAGGGGCCAGCAGGAGGTCATTGTCCACCTTGGAACCAACGACATTGGAAGGGAAAAGGTTGAGACTCTGAAGGGAGATTACAGAGAGTTAGGCAGAAATTTGCTAGAACTGCTTGGGAGGATTTAAACTAGTAAGGTGGGGGGGTGGGACCCAGGGAGATAGTGAGGAAAGAGATCGATCTGAGACGGGTACAGCTGAGAACAGAAGTGAGTCAAACAGTCAGGGCAGGCAGGGGACAAGGTGGGACTAATAAATTAAACTGCATTTATTTCAATGGAAGGGGCCTAACAGGGAAGGCAGATGGACTCAGGGCAGAGGTAGGAACATGGGACTGGGATATCATAGCAATTACAGAAACATGGCTCAGGGATGGGCAGGTCTGGCAGCTTAATGTTCCAGGATACAAATGCTACAGGAAGGATAGAAAGGGAGGCAAGAGAGGAGGGGGAATGGCATTTTTGTTAAGCTGCATTTTGATTACAGCTGTGCTGAGGGAGGATATTCCCAGAAATACATCCAGGGAAGTTATTTGGGTGGAACTGAGAAATAAGAAAGGGATGATCACCTTATTGGGATTGTATTATAGACCCCCTAATAGTCAGAGGGAAATTGAGAAACAAACTTGTAAGGAGATCTCAGCTATCTGTAAGAATAATAGGGTAGTTATGGGAGAGATTTTAACTTTCCAAACATCGACTAGAACTGCCATAGTGTTAAAGGTTTAGATGGAGAGGAATTTCTTAAGTGCGTACAAGACAATTTTCTGATTCAGTATATGGATGTACCTACTAGAGAAGGTGCAAAACTTGACCTACTCTTGGGAAATAAGGCAGGGCAGGTAATTGAGGTGTCAGTGGGGGAGCATCTTTGGGGCCAGTGACCATAATTCTATTTGTTTTAAAATAGTGATGGAAAAGGATAGACCAGATCTAAAAGTTGAAGTTCTAAATTGGAGAAAGGCCAATTTTGACAGTATTAGGCAAGAACTTTTGACAGCTGGTTGGAGGCAGATGTTCGCAGGTAAAGGGACAGCTGGAAAATGGGAAGCCTTCAGAAATGAGATAACAAGAATCCAGAGAAAGTATATTCCTGTCAGGATGAAAGGGAATGCTGGATAACTAAAGAAATTGAGGGTTTGGTTAAGAAAAAGAAGGAAGCATATGTCAGATGTAGACAGGATAGATCGAGTGAATCCTTAGAGTATAAAGAAAGTAGGAGTATACTTAAGAGGGAAATCAGGAGGGCAAAACGGGGACATGAGATAGCTTTGGTAAATAGAATTAAGGAGAATCCAAAGGGTTTTTACAAATATATTAAGGACAAAAGATCAACAAGGCGGCCTTTGTGTGGAGCCACAGAAAATGAGGGAGATACTAAATGAATATTTTGCATCCGTATTTACTGTGGAAAAGGATATGGAAGATATAGACTGTAGGGAAATAGATGGTGACATCTTGCAAAATATCCAGATTATAGAGCAGGAAGTGCTGGATGTCTTGAAACAGTTAAAAGTGGATAAATCCCCAGGACCTGATCAAGTGTACCGGAGAACTGTGGGCAGCTAGAGAAGCGATTGCTGGGTCTCTTGCTGAGATATTTGTATCATCGATAGTCACAGGTGAGGTGCCGGAAGACTGGAGGTCGGCAAAAGTGGTGCCACTGTTTAAGAAGGGCGGTAAAGATAAGCCAGGGAACTATAGACCGGTGAGCCTGACCTCAGTGGTGGGCAAGTTGTTGGAGGGAATCCTGAGGGACAGGATGTACATGTATTTGGAAAGGCAAGGACTGATTTGGGATAGTCAACATGGCTTTGTGCGTGGGAAATCGTATCTCTCAAACTTGATTGAGTTTTTTGAAGAAGTAACAAAGAAGATTGAGGGTAGAGCAGTAGATGTGATCTATATGGACTTCAGTAAGGCATTCGACAAGGTTCCCCATGGGAGACTGATTAGCAAGGTTAGACCTCATGGAATACAGGGAGAATTAGCCATTTGGATACAGAACTGGCTCAAAGGTAGAAGACAGAGGTTGGTGGTGGAGGGTTTTTTTTCAGACTGGAGGCCTGTGACCAGTGGAGTGCCACAAGGATTCGTGCTAGGCCCTCTACTTTTTGTCATTTACATAAATGATTTGGATGCAAGCATAAGAGGTACAGTTAGTAAGTTTGCAGTTGACACCGAAGTTGGGGGTGTCGTGGACAGCGAAGAGGGTTACTTCAGATTACAAAAGGATCTGGACCAGATGGGCTAATGGGCTGAGAAGTGGCAGGTGGAGTTTAATTCAGATAAGTGCGAGGTGCTGCATTTTGGGAAAGCAAATCTTAGCAGGACTTATACACTTAATGGTAAGGTCCTAGGGAGTGTTGCTGAACAAAGAGACCTTGGAGTGCAGGTTCATAGTTCCTTGAAAGTGGAGTCGCAGGTAGATAGGATAGTGAAGAAGGCATTTGGTATGCTTTCCTTTTATTGGTCAGAGTATTGAGTACAGGAGTTGGGAGGTCATGTTGCGGCTGTACAGGACATTGGTTAGGCCACTGTTGGAATATTGCGTGCAATTCTGGTCTCCTTCCTATCGGAAAGATGTTGTGAAACTTGAAAGGGTTCAGAAAAGATTTACAAGGATATTGCCAGGGTTGGAAGATCTGAGCTACAGGGAGAGGCTGAACAGGCTGGGGCTGTTTTCCTTGGAGCGTCGGAGGCTGAGGGGTGACCTTATAGAGATTTACGAAATTATTAGGGTCATGGATAGGATAAATAGACAGTCTTTTCCCTGGGGTCGGGGAGTCCAGAACTAGAGGTTTAGGCTGAGAGGGGAAAGATATAAAAGAGACCCAAGGGGCAGTGTTTTCACGCAGAGGATGGTATGTGTATGGAATGAGCTGCCAGAGGAAGTGGTGGAGGCTGGTACAATTACAACATTTAAGAGTCATTTGGATATGTACATGAATAGGAAGGGATTGGAGGGATATGGGCCGGGTGCTGCAGGTGGGACTAGATTGGGTTGGGATATCTGGTTGACATGGACAGGTTGGACCAAAGGGTCTGTTTCCATGCTGTACATCTCTCTGACTCTAAGTCCTTTATAGGTCTGGGAGAGAGAGCTGGGGTGTGGCTAACTGTAGTGAGAGGAGTTGTTACTACATAGCTGCAAGTATGCTGCTGAGGATCCATAGGGGTACCGTTTCTGAAGGTACTGTCGGTAACAGTTATGTTGGGTATTTGGTTCGGGGGGGCTGGGGCGTGCGCCAAGACCTGGGAGGAGCGGATCAGGAAGATGAGACAGAAACTAGGCAGATGGGGGCAACGGTCGCTCTCCATCGCGGGAAAAAACCTGGTCATCAGGTGTGAGATACTCTCAGTATTGCTATATGTGGCACAGGTCTGGCCTATCCCCAGGACCTGTGCCGCCGCAGTCACCCGGGCCATCTTCCAATTCATTTGGAGATCAAAGATGGACCGGGTCCGAAGAGACTCAATGTACAAAGACCGGTGCAATGGGGGAAAAAACACGCCCAATGCCACCCTCACCCTGATGGCCACCTTTGTGTGTGGCTGCATCAAGCTGTGCGTGGATCCCCGGTACGCAAACACCAAGTGTCACTACGTACTGAGGTTCTACCTGTCCCCGGTGTTGCGAAGGATGGGCCTGGCCTCGCTGCCGCGGAACGCTCCGAGTAGTTGGACCGTTCCGTATCACCTGTCCTTCGTGGAGATATTTATGAGGAAAAACACCTTTGACCACAAGTCCATCAGGAAGTGGTCAGCACGTAGCGTCCTTGAGACCCTTCGGGAAAAGGAGAGGGCGGATCCTGTCGAGCGGTTCCCTGAGCAGACTGTCAAAGCCATTTGGCAGAATGCCTCATCGCCAGAACTTTCCAACAAGCACCAAGACGTGGCTTGGCTGGTGGTGAGAAGGGCTCTGCCTGTGAGATCCTTTATGCACGCCCGGACTCTCTGCCGCACCGCACGCTGCCCTCGAAGTGGCTGCGGGGGGGACGAGACTGTCACACACCTCCTTCTGGAATGTGCCTATGCAGAGGAAGTCTGGAGAGGAATGCAGTGGTGCTTGTCGAGGTTCGTCCCGAGCAGCGCCGTGACGCGGGACTCCGTGCTCTACGGCCTTTTCCCCGGGACTCACACCGAGACGAACATTAACTGCGCCTGGAGGATCATCAACTCGGTGAAGGACGCTCTCTGGGCGATCCGAAACCTGTTGATCTTCCAGCTGAAGGAGTTGACCCCGACCGAGTGTTGCAGACTGGCACATTCCAAGGTCCAAGACTACGTGTTGAGGGACGCGCTGAAGCTTGGGGCAGCTGCCGCCAAGGCGCGGTGGGGAAAGACCACTGTGTAAGATCGGCCTGCCGAAAGAAGAACAGGGGGCCCATACAGACGTTTTTTTGGGCTCTGCTGATGCCTCAGCCAAATATATGTATATATACAAGATTGAAAAAATGCACAGGATTGTAAAGGACAAGAATAAAGTCGAATCTGTGTTTGTAAATATGGACATATGTATGGCATGATCCAATGTACAGACCATCAAATCATTTATGAATAAAGTATATTTTTGAAATAAAAAAAAAAAGATTTGGTTCGAATTGAGTTGGTGTGAACGTTGTCTGGAGTCCGTGGGAGATGAGCAAGCTGTGTAGACAAGCGCTGAGGAAGGAGACGTGGCTGCAGTAGCCAGTTTCTTTCAGGATGTGGTCGAAGAGCTTCAGGGTAGAGGAGGTATCCCTGGGAATTGTAGTGGGAGAGAGAGAGAGAGAGACCCGCTGAGATCTTTATGGAGGGAGGTGGAAAACGTCTTCAAGATAGATATCCTTGGAAGAGGCTTCACAATATGGCTTTAACTGACTTGGAGATAGTGAGGACTGCAGATGCTGGAAGTTAGTTGTTTTAAAAGGTGTAGCTGGAAAGGCACAGCAGGTCAGGCAGCATCAGAGGAACAAGGAAGTCAACGTATTGAGTCGTGTCCCTTCATCAGTACTGGGGAGGGGAAGGAACCTGAGAAATAAGTCAAGGGAGAAGGATAGGGCTGGGGGAAACTTCGATGAGATGGTGATAGGTGAGTGCAGATGGGGCAGCAGATAGGTGAGAAGGAACATGGACAAGTTAGGTCCAGTCAAGGAGGCAGGGAGGAGAGGGAAGGTTTTGACATGGGATGAGGTTGGGGGTGGGGAGAGTTTGATGTAAGTGAGCTCTATGTTAAGACCATTGGGCTGTAAGCTCCCGAGGTGGAATATAAGGGTGTTGTTTCTCCAGTTTGCATGTGGCCGTATTTTGGCACTAGAAGAGGCCTAGGATAGACATGTTGCCAAGGGAGTGGGAGGTGGAATTGAAATGGCTGACGACTGGAAGGTGGTGTTGATTGCAGCATATAGAGCGCAGATGCTCTGCGAAACCAGAGTCTGCACTTGGTTTCACTGATGTAGAGGAGACCACATTAGGAGCAATGGATACAGTAGACTAGGTTGAATGAGGGGCAGGTGAATCTCTGCTGGATTTGGAATGAATGTTTGCGGCTTTGGATGGGGGTGAGTGGGGAGGTGGCGGGGCAGGTGTTGCACCCTGTGGTCGTAGTGAAATATGTCAGGTTTGGAGGAGAGGTTGGGGTGTGGACCGAATGAGGGAGTCACTGAGTGAATATTCCCTCTGGAAAGCAGATGGGGTAGAGAAGGAAATATCTGTTTGGTGGTGAAAATGGCAGAGGATGATCCGCTGAATTCGGAGGTTGGTGGGGTGGTATGTCCGGACCAGGGGACTCTATCCTTATTGTGTTTGAAGGGAGGTTGTTTGAGGGCAGAAGTGCAAGAAATGAAGGAGATGAAATTGAGGGCATTATTAATCACAGAGAAGGGAAATTGCAGTCCTGGAATGGATTCCCTCCTCCTGGGAGCAGATGCAGCAGATTTGGAGGAATTGGAAATACGGGATTGCATTTTTTTGCAGTAGGGTGCCCTCCACTTCTCCCTCTTCCGCAGGGCAACCAGTTCCTCTTCACCAATAAACTCGCTCACTTGGCGGAACTGGTCCTCACCCTTGGTAATTTCTCCTTTGACTCCTTCCACTTCCTACGGACCAAAGGGGTAGCTATGGGTTCCCATGTAGGTCCAATCTGCCTCTTCGGATATGTCCCTCTTCCACCAGCAGCAGCCCTCACCTTTTTCTTTGCTACTTTGACGACGCTATTGGGGGTGCTTCATGCTCCCACAAGGAGCTCAAACAATTCATCCCGTTCACCCATGCCTTTCTCCCTGACTTCAAATTCACTTGGACCATCTCTGACTCCCTCCCCTTCCTGGACATCTCCATCTCTGATAACCGACTTAGCACCGACATCGTTTCAAACCCACCAACTCTCACGGCTACCTTGACTACACCTCCCTTCACCCACCCACCTGCCAAAATGAGATCCTATACTCCCAATTCCTCATCTCTGTCTCATCTGCTCCCAGGATGATAGATTTCACTCCAGGTATCCCAAAATGCCCTCCTACTGCAAAGACCGCAAATTCTCCTAATCTCCTATGACCATTGACTTAAGAAAGAAAGGGGGAAAACGTACCCCCATCTATATGATGTAGAGGTGCTGGTACTGGACTGGGGTGCACAAAGTTAAAAGTCAGACAACACCAGGTTGTAGTCGAACAGGTTTATTTGGAAGTTCAAGCACCTGACAAAGGTGCTGTGGTCTGAAAGCTCATACTTCCAAATAAACTAGTTGGACTATTACCTGGTGTTATGAATTGTAAGGGATAGGATTTGTGAATATCTGGATAGGAATAACGTGATCAAGGATAGTCAGCATGATTTTGTGAAGGGCCGGTCGTGCCTCACAAACCTTATTGAATTCTTTGAGAAGGTGACCAAGGAAGGGTAAAGCAGTAGATGTGGTGTATATGGATTTTAGCAAGGCGTTCGATTAAGGTACCCCATGGCAGGCTAATGCAAAAACTACGGAGGTATGGCATTGAGGGTGCATTAGAGGTTTGGATTAGGAATTGGCTGGCTGGAAGGAGACAGGGTAGTAGTTGATGGTATAGGTTCATCTTGGAGCGCAGTTACGAGCGGTGTTCCACAAGGATCTGTTTTGGGGCTATTGCTGTTTGTCATTTTTATAAATGACCTGGAGGAGGGGCTTGAAGGCTGGGTGAGCAAGTTTGCGGATGACACGAGAGTCTGTGGAGTTGTGGACAGCGAAGAAGGATGTGGCAGGTTACAGCGGGATATAGATAAGTTGCAGAGCTGGGCAGTAAGGTGGCAAATGGAATTCAATGTAGCTAAGTGTGAAGTCATTCACTTTGGTAGGAGTAACAAGAAGATGGATTACTGGGCTAATGGTAGACTACTTGGTAGTGTGGATGAGCAGAGGGATCTTGGTGTCCATGTACACAGATCTTTGAAAGTTGCCACCCAGGTAAATAGTGCTGTGAAGAAGGCATATGGTGTACTGGGCTTTATTGGGAGAGGAATTGAGTTCCGGAGTCCTGAGGTCATGTTGCAGTTGTATAAGACTCTGGTGCGGCCTCATCTGGAGTATTGTGTGCAGTTTTGGTCGCCATATTATAGGAAGGATGTGGAGGCATTGGAACGAGTGCAGAGGAGGTTTACCAGGATGTTGCCTGGTATGGTAGGAAGATCGTATGAGGAAAGGCTGAGGCACTTGGGGCTTTTCTCATTGGAGAAAAGAAGGTTTAGGGGAGATTTGATAGAGGTGTACAAGATGATTAGGGGTTTAGATAGGATTGACAGTGAGAACCTTTTTCCGCTAATGAAGTCAGCTGTTACTCGGGGACACAGCTTTAAATTAAGGGGTGGTAGGTATAGGACAGATGTTAGGGGTAGATTCTTTACTCAGCGAGTTGTGAGTTCATGGAATGCCCTGCCAGTAGCAGTGGTGGACTCTCCCTCTTTATGGTCATTTAAGCGGGCATTGGACAAGCATATGGAGGTTATTGGGCTAGTGTAGGTTAGGTAGGCTTCGGTCGGCGCAATATCGAGGTCCGAAGGGCCTGTACTGCACTGTATTTTTCTATGTTCTATGTTCTATGTTAACACTATTAATAATGCCCTCAACTGCATCTCCCCCATTTCCTGCCCTCTGCCCTCAAACACTCTTCTTCCCCCCCCCACCCCCCTCATCCCCCCTTTACAACCACAATAAAGATCGAATCCCCCTGGTTCTCTCATACCACCCCACCAACCTCTGAATCCAACTTATCACCCTCTGCCGATTTCATCACTGACAGTCAGACCCCACCACCAAACAGATATTTTCTTCCCAATCCCTAACTGCTTTCTGTAAGGACCTATTACTCTGTGACTCCCTCATTAGGTCCACACTCCCCTACAACCCCTCCTCCGTACCCAGCGACTTTTGCTGTAACCATAGGAAGTGCAACACCGGCCCCTTCACTCCCCTCTCACTTCTGTCCAACACCCCAAACAATCGTTCCAAATCTGGCAGAGATTCACCTGCCCTTCTTCCAACCTGGTCTACTGCACCCATTGCTCCTCATGTGGTCACCTCTACATCGGAGTGAACAAATGCAGATTTGGGGATCATTTTGCAGAGCATCTGTACGCTCCAATCAACACCACCTTCCAGTTGCCAGCCATTTCAACTTCTCCCTGTCCCTTGGTGACATGTCCATCGTGGACCTCCTGCACTGCCAAAATATGGCCACACGCATACTGGAGGAACAACACCCTCCTATTCGGCCTCAGAATCTTATAGCCCAATGGCCTTAAATAGAGTTCACAAGCTTCAAAATCTCCCCACCCCCAACCTTCCCCCTCCTCTCACCTCCTTGACCAAACTTAACTTGTTCATCTTCTTTCTTGCCTATCTGCTCCATCTTGCCTGCTGACCAATCGTAATTCTCCCCCCCCCCCCCCCAACCTGCATCTACCTATCACCATCCCACCTACTTTCCCCCTGCTCCAATCCCCTCCCCTATTTATTTCTCACCCCCCCCCCGCCATTCCCCCACCCCCCCCCCCATTCCCCCACCCCAGTCCTGATGAAAGGTCCTGACCCAAAACGTCAACTATCCTGCACCTCTAATGCTGCCTGGCCTGCTGTGCCTTTCCAGCTCCACTTTTTATTGACTGACTTCCAGCATCTACAGTCCTCACTACATCCAAGTAATCCAGAAACCCAGGCTAATGTTCTGGAGATGTATGTTCAAATCCCATCACAGCAGATCGGTAAAACGTTTGAATTCAATAAAAGTCTAGAATGTCAAATGAAACCATTCATTTTGTTTAAATGACATACTCAACTAGCTGAGTGGCCTGCTTCCGCATTGTCGGCAATCTGTGACACCAAGACACAATGTCTGTTGTTTGATGCAATTCAGTAATTGGGAAGCATTTGCTGAACAATCCTGATAACACCTCTAATCAACCTAATTAACATAATTAGTCAAGCTCTAATGTGACTCCTTTTACACTTGGCTTTAAGTGACATGTATTCAGATACAGGAAAAAGTGTTTTAAGTATGTTCAAGCTTTGCAGTGTTTTTGAATAAATCAGAAAGATGGAGTGCGTATATTCTGGTTGCTTTCTCCAGGGCAATATTCACCCAATCAGCACTTATGTTTTTCCTATAATTGTCAGTCATTTGAAATTTGGTGTTCTTGCAGATGACCTGATGCCTCAGAGGCAAAACGTTTGTCTTTTCAGTGATTTATTTAAACAAGTTTAAATCACCATGCAGTTTGAGCTATTTTAATATTTCATTTTGTTATTTTCCCTTACCTGAAATATTAATAGCATAGATCAGTCATTTTGCAAATTCTTAAAAGCTGCAGCAAAGCCACAGGTACCTTCAGAAGTCTGTTTTGCTGCACTGAAATGCCAAACCTGAACTCAGTGGTAAACATACTAAAGGATATGAAAGTTAAATGTACAGCGGTTATAAATATTTGCAGTGTGGATTTCCAGTGTTGATCTTCTTTTGTTTCTTGTAACAGGAAACCATTAGGGATGTTAATCTGTTGCAAACTTGTTCATTTTTTTGGAGAAAGCTTGTGTTAATAAATGAAGGTCAAGATGTCAGATAGTGTCTGAAAATAGAATTTGATGAAGTAGAAAAGAAAGCTGTTGAGGTTAGTGTGATTTTGGTACATGTGACTTTCAAAAGGCATTTGGTAAAGTGACCCATAATGCACTGATTTGCAAAGTAGAAAATTAACTTTCAGAAGAATATGAAATTGATCAAAGGACAAAAAGCAGATAGTATTTAGTAATTTGCCAGGCTGGGAGGAAGTATACAGTTCTGTTCCCTAGGTGTCAGTATTAAGATCTCTGCTGTTTTGGATATTTGAGACTCCAGTACACGGCATAATTAAAAGTTTTTGGATGGTATAAAGTCAAATATAGTAAGTAACAAGCAAAGTTGTTCTGACAGAGATTTCAGGGGAACATGAATATGCAGATAATTTTTAACGCTAGTCTGAGCTGATGCAGTTTTGTAGAAAGACTAATCGGTGATATTAAAGTTAGTGAGACAACTTTTAAATGAGATGCAGAAGCAGAGTAACTTGGAAGCTTGCAAATACATGAACCTTTTGAAAGTAACTGGATGAATAGAAAATGCTGTTTTAGGTGGAGTAAAGCACTTCTTATGAGTAGAGTAAGAGTGGTGGTCCTGAAGCCCTTGTTTCTGGGTTTGGTAATCATTGTAAGCTTTTTGAAAAGGAAGACCTTTTGTATTTCTTAACTCTTATGGATAATTTTGTACAAACCATCAATTTTAACAATTAAATCATTACATCATTTAACCATTTTAAACTTTTGGATTTGCTATTTTTCCTTTAATCTAGGCCTCAGAGTGTGTTCACCTGGAACATCTCTTGCTTTTTTTTTGTTCTGTCTCATCATGTACTCTTAGAAGTTATTAGCAGGACAAACGTTCACAATTCAAGTGATTGGCTCATTCTGGACAAACACACCCATAGAAGGCCTGATGAAAGGGTTCTCATGAAGTGTAGTTTTGTGAATTCTGGTCACCAAAATCAAATACCAGAGTCTTTGCAAGTGTGTCTAAAGGAGATGGTCTTTCTGCAGTCTCAAAGTTAGTGACTTATCATCTTTGTTACCAAGAGATTGGTTTGCTGTGTTGGTGGCGTTGAAGATGACCGGATTTGGAGCCTGATGTACAACCTCATAAGGCATAGATGTTGCCTATCATAAAGCATAGATGTTGCTGTCCTCTCTGCTGCTGCAGTATTCCTGTAGACATAACTTTAAAGAACAGACAAGAGACCAACATGGCTGCCTTACCACCTATTCCTCTCATTATCCATCATTTCCGAATGTGGGCTTGGGATGACGAACCACAATTTGAACTTGTTTAAGGACATTTACCCTGTGAAGAGCGGTGATGAGACACTTGTTATTTTTGTCAGAAAGGTCTGTTCTTTCTGCCTACTTGGCGAGGAAAATCTGATGAGGCATCATGGCAAAAATCTCTACCCAGTTTGCAGTAAGCCAGAAAGAGGATGCCTTTGGGATTGAATATTTTTATCGTCTTGAAATCTATTCTCGCATTTTTCTGGATGTCTGATGTTGAAGTACCATTTTGCTCTTTGTTTTTAATTTTGGAATTGCATGTGTCACCTTTGAATCAGCAGCGATAATTCCAGGCTGTAGACTTTTGAAATGCATCTACTAACCCTACAGCCACCTCTTTCAAAAAAATGATTACAGAGGAACCCCAATTATCTGAACGAGCTGGACGGGCACTATTTTGTTCAGATAATTGATTATTTGGTTAATTGATTCAATGCCTCTCTTCTGTGGCTTGGTGTTTTCTGAAGTTTCCTTTTTTCCCCCCACTCTGCCTGCCTTGCTCCCTGTCTTTGTGTCAGGGCTGATTTCTGAGCACATGCACTTGCGTGTAAGGGACCTGCAGCATTACTGAAGCTTCCCCCCCACGCCCCCCCAAAAAATGGGATTGAGACAGTGAGCACTTGTTAAATCCACACTCCATTTAGAAGACTAGACACACAGCGCACAAGTCCTGTTCTGCCCACCAACCCTGCATCCATCCATTCATCCCCTTTCACCATCTCTTTTCCACCCCCCCCCACCCCACCCGCCACGACCCATGCAAACCCGGCCCCCATCTGCCTCTGTCCCCCATTCCCACTGGGGAGGCGGGGGGGGGGAGCAGCCGGGTTGGACACCAACAGTAAGACTGCCGCTGCCTTTTGAAGAGGGGTGAGTGTCACAAAAGAGCACGCACACACACACAGACAGACGCACACCCCTACACACCTTTTTACTGCAACATTTTGACAAGTTCCACCTTAATGTTGGAGAAATTATCTGGCGGGTGGGGTGGGGGGGGCAGGTTAGGGTACGCTCCTGTGTAAAACTCCAGGGAAAGTGTGGGGGACGAGAGAGGGCGGGCAGTCAGTCATTTGGAGACGGTGCCTGACCTCTCAGCGATGCCCAGGACTGTTCTTGGCAGCATTTCAGTGAGCCAAGTTCATATTTAATCATTGTAAACAAAAGGTGTGATCAGCATTGAAACATCACTTTGATGTAATGTTTCTACGAGGACCTTGAGATCTTCTTTGGATAATTGATATTCAGATAATCGAGGTTCCTCTGTACATCAGGTTCAAGGAATTTGTCCATTTTTTTTAAATCCAATTAATTTCTGTAATACTATTTTTCTACAAACTTTAAGGCTAAACTTGTAATTAATATTAAGGCGAACAGCAAAATCCTGTTTAAATATATACAAAGAAAAGAGAGGGGCCAAAGTGAACAAAGGCCCTGAGAGTAATAGGCTGGGGGGATTAACAAATAAGCCTGGCTAGTTCTGTATTTGTAACACGGTAAATTTAGACCCTCAAAATTGACCCCAATGGTTCCGAATCAGAATTTTTGAATAACCAATCCCAGAATAATCAATTCTGGACACCGGTCTGTAAACAAAAGACTTAGCAATTTATTAATTGTGCAAAAATGTATTGTTTAATATTCCCATACAAATCAAATTGATCTGTGTGATAAACCCAAAACCCTTTTTGTTTTCAGTTCCATTCACTCAAAAGACAGATAACAAATACCTAAAGGATAAATAAAAGAAAATAACAGAACTAGTCAGATTACTTAAGTGGTTTTTCACAATGTGTTGTTCCACAGACAAAGATCGTTGATTGTGTGTCATGTTTACAGTTCACTCCGATGAAAGCACAGATTCTTAAACGTTAGTTTTCTAATATATGAGCTTCTATGAGCTGCTTGTTGGAGGTTAGGCTATGAGCTTTCACATCTTCATACTGTAGCATCAACCGGTCAGATTCTTTCTCTCAGAAAACACAGTCCAAAGCCCAACTCAAACTCTGACCGCACTCTTGGAGACATAGGGACTGCAGATGCTGGAAGCTAAAGTCAGCACTTGTGAAACTAGAAAAGCACAGCAGGTGAGACCGCATCCAAGGAGCATGAAAATTGATGTTTCAGGCCAAAATCCTTCTTCAGGACTGGAGAGGAGGAACGAATCCCAGAAGTAAATGGAGGGAGGTGGGACTGGGGAGGGGTAATAGGTGGATGCAGGTAGTGGGTTTCTTGTGTTTGGTCAGTGGGAAGAGTGGAGCAGATAGGTGAGTGAGAAGATGGATAGGTCAGGTCAGGTTGGGGAGGGGAGGGGAGGGCTGAATAGAGGATAAGGCTGTGGATGAAAGGAATTTGAAGCTGGTGTAGTCAATATTGAGGCCATTGGGTTGTAAGCTCCCCAGGTGAATATCAGGTGTTGTTCCTCCAGTTTACATTTGGCCTCATCTGACAGTGTAGCAGGCCAACAATGGACATGTCTCCAGAACATTACAATTGGAATTTGACTACTCCCTTATAGTTACAAAAAACAATTTGCAACAGATTTGACCATTTAGGGATGATTTGCATTTTATTGTTTCTGGAGATGGGGTGGTCACTGCATTGTATCTTGAGTGGCATGTGACTGAGGGGATAGTTGAGGGTTGTCTTGGGACAGTACTAACTGTGATGTTCAGAGTTTTGTATAAAGGACAGACTGTGTCATTTGTTCACTGAGAATGTTTGACATGACCTCGTAAACCCTGCGGGGTGTATGTTAAAGGTTCCTCCAGAGAGACCCCTGGACAAAACTCTTAAATATGGCAAAGGAATGATCAGGGTTTTTCCAAAGCTTATACTGTACTGTGCTTAGTAAAATTTGGTTGCTTGTTCACAGAAGTTGCTGTGTTGTAGTTGCATCAAATGTGTAAGAACCACAAGAGTAAAAGAACTATCGGATCTGGTTGAGAAGTTGGTGGGGAGTGTAGAGTTGATGAGGGAGTCACTGAGTGAATGGTTACTGCACAAAGTGGAAAGGAGTGGGAAGGAAATATATTTTTAGTGGTTGTTTTTCTGATTTGTAGGTGGTAGAAATGTCAGAGGATGATGCATTAGATTTGGAGGTTGATGAAGATTAAGGGGACTCTCATTTTTGGGCGGTGGGGGGGGGGGAGGTTTGAGGGCAGGAGTGTGGGAGATGGAGGCGATACGGTTGAGGGAATTTTTAATTATTGAGAAGGGGAAACTGTGATCCCTAAAGTAGGAGGATATCTGGGATGTCCTGATGAAGAACGCCTCATTCTCGCAGCAGATGCAGCAGAGGTGGAGGAATTAGGAGTATGGCCTGGCACTTTTGCAGGAAGGTGGGTGAGAGGAGGTGTAGTTGATAGAGTTAGTAGGTTTGAAATGAATGTCAGTGGTGAGTCAGTTTTCAGAGAGGTCCAGGAAGGGGAGAGAGGTATCAAAAATGATCCAGGTGAATTTAAGGGCAGGGTGAAAGGTGTTGGTGAAGTTGATAACCTGCGGGAGCACGAGGCAGCACCAACACAGTCATCAATATCACTGAGGAAGAGGTGAAGGAATCAAAATTTTTAGGAAAAGGTAGAATGTTGACAATTGAGATTAATCACAATCTCAGAATAGCTTAGCAGACTTGATGGGCTAAATACTTCTATGTCTTATGGTGTTGTAACACGTTGGACAATTGCAAGGGCTGACTGCCTTTCCTCCACCCACCCACATGCTCTCCAATCCCTTTACCTGCCTGACTCCTAGTCACACCTCCCTGTCTCTGATCCCTGTTTGTGCCATTTTAACTAACCTAAATAATGTAACTACTTTATGGAAACTTCCTTTACCATATGTCTGTGGCTCAGCTCAGACACTTAATTGAAGCTCCTCAAGCTGTAGATACTTAGCACAGGATGTTGTTATCATGGATTGTTGTGGGATCCGGATGTTAATATTTTGTTAATATTTATTTCGGTTAATTTAAATTATTTGTATTCTTTCAAAAACCAGTTAAATCACTTAAATCCGCTTAATCTAGTTCGTTAATTAGATCTGCTCTGACAGCTTGTTAGTCCCCATTTAAACCAGGAAGAAATAATGTCTTTAAACAGTAGATTTTAGTTAGTTGTTAAATATAAACAAAAATTTTGACTTTAGCAAGTGATTAACCCTTAAGATCTCTCACTTGCCCAACCTCTGGTTTCACACACTCTGTGCATTTAACTCAAATTCAAACCATGCAGGTCACCTCGAGTGGTTAGGGCATTGCTTTGGGGATGCAATAGGGATTCTCTGTCACCATAATCCTCTTTATAACTTGTTTCTATGTTATGGCTTCTAACAATGGGATTCTTTCAAAAGAGTCTTGCAGTTGTCAAAAAGCAGTTACTGCTGCCTCTGAGCTAGTAATCACAAATTTAACTCTGTCATGACCATAGTTTGGGAATGTTTGCTTTAGACTAATGTAAACTTTTGTGTGTGTGGTTTTGGATGTTTCTCTAATGATAAATTGCTTCTTGTCTTCGTATAGACTAGGAGAACAGTTCTACAAGGAAGCCATTGAACATTGCAGGAATTACAATGCCCGGCTGTGTGCAGAACGCAGTGTCCGTCTGCCATTTCTGGACTCTCAGACTGGTGTCGCACAAAATAATTGCTACATTTGGATGGAAAAGAGGCACAGAGGCCCAGGTTTGTGTTCACTTGGGTGAGGGGAGGTGCGCGGGGGGGGGAGAGAGAGGGGTCGGGGTGGGGGAGGAGTTCACTGTTTAGTTCTGACATGGGCGCAACATGCTTGAAGTATCATTGTAGGTTTGAAATTTTAACAGGCAATTTTAAGTCTTGCAGGGTGCTCACTTAAATTGATACTTAACAGCTTAAAGTGAGGTGCTTTGGGAACATGAACGGCAATGATGGATTGATTTTTCCAGCCTGTTCCATGCAATTAAAATGCTCCCTATCCCACGTGAAACAAGGCAATCTCCGAATCATACAGTGCAGATGAGATTCTTCAGCTCATCAAGACCATATCAACAAAAAAGCTAGTTTAAATCTACACTAGTCCCACTTTCCAATATTTTTGGCTCATATGCTTGAATGTTATGACATTTCAAGTGCTCATCCAAGTACTTGTTAAAGGTTGTGAGGTTTCCCACCTCCCAGGCAGTGCATGCCAGCATCCCACCGCCCTCTGGATGTAAACCTTTCTCCTTAAAATCATTCCCCCTTGTCACATTCCCAATAAATGAAAGGAACAGCTGCTTCCACTCCATCCATGCCCCTCCAATCAGGTTCCCCCTTCAACCACCTCTGCTCCAAAGGAAGCAACCTGTGCTTATCTAGCCTCATTTCATATGTAAGATTCTCCATCCCAGGCAACATCCTGATGAACCTACCTCTTCTAGTGCAGTCGCATCCTTACTATAGCAGAGGGACCAGAATGACTAGCTATCAGTACAAATGAATGACAAAGTTCAGTACAGTTCTAACATGACTTCCCTGCTCTTCTTACCGGTGCCTCGACTGATGAAAGCAAACAGTGTGTCTTTATTAGAACGTATGCGTTATGAGTGGCATTTGTAGAGTAGACAGGAAGAAACTTGTCTTCTTGACAGGAGGGGTCAGAAGGTGTAGGTTTAAGGTAAGGGGAGAAAGTTTAGAAGAGATGTGAGGAAAAGTTTTTTCCAACCAGAGGATGATTGGAATCTGGAACTTGTTGTCTACATGGAGGTAAAATAACATTTAAGAAGCATTTAGATGCGCTCTTGTGATGCAAGGCATTTAAGGTTAGGAACCAAATGGTGGAAAACTGGATTAGAGTAGTTAGGTCCTTTTTGCCTGGTGCAGACTTGATGAGCCGAAGGCTTTTTTCTGTGCTATTGTCCTCTGACTGTTATGCATGTATCGTACTTTACATTGATCCGGCTTCCTCAGATCCAGTTCTCCAGAGTGAACAGAACTTTCAAAACGCTTTCTATCTGTCAGCCAGGGCTCTCTGGACCAAATTAACAGCCATAATCAGGGAACTTATATTTTTAATGATGTCTGCCTGGCTGACCTTTTTTTGCAATCACTACATCCCTCCCCCTCTAAGTCCAGCAACATAGACCTGTTCTTTTTCTTGTCACCTCCCCTGGGTGATTTTCACACCAGGGAGAAAGTGAAGACTGCAGATGCTGGAGATCAGAGCTGAAAATGTGTTGCTGGAAAAGCGCAGCAGTCAGGCAGCATCCAAGGAACAGGAGAATCGACGTTTCGGGCATAAGCCCTTCTTCAGGATTCCTGAAGAAGGGCTTATGCCCGAAACGCAATTCTCCTGTTCCTTGGCTGCTGCCTGACCTGCTGCGCTTTTCCAGCAACACATTTTCAGCTCTGATTTTCACACCGGGTCTCGTTTCTCTGACTGAGCCTCAGATACAGATAACCTGTATCGGACCATAGCACACCTGTTGTGCCTGAACGTTTGGAAGAAATTCATCTTTTGCTTCAGGCAGTAAAGGGATCAAGGCTGCAACATCTGCAGTGTCCACCTCTGACTCCAAGGTTTCTTCCATTCTGGACAGAAGGAGAGAACACTAGTATTCTGACTGTCTTTGTCTTTGTTTTGAGGTGCCAAGTATGTTTTGCTCCTACACCATTTACAAGTTAGCAGCTTTCATATAGTCCACGTGCATGGTCGGCTATGCCTCTTACCCTTGCAGGGCCATTCCAGTGATTCCGACCCCAAACCTTGTCCCTAGAATAAAATGTCTCTCTCGCTTAGCTGAGTCTTATGTCCAGTATTGTGTCTTATGTCCAGTCTTATGTCCAGTAAAGGTTGGAATCCAGAACAAATTTTGTTAAAGACTGGTTCTGCAATCACTGATCTAGCCGTGCCAGCATCAACCTCTCTTAGAACCAGGTGACCGTTTAACCAGATCATTATTTGATTTGGCTCTGATTTGGATGTCGCTAAGCAATTTAACTGTTCCAAACCAGATGTGGGTGGGCTTTCTAGGTTGTGTACCCTTCGGTATACCAGTCTGAGCCCTCTTACTCAATTAGGGCATAGTGGGACTCTTCCTGTCTTGAGTCTGCATGTTAGCACCAATTACAGTGGCTTGCCAGCGTGAATCCTGAACGAAGTGTTAACCATTTGGCCAAGGCTTCACTTTGTTTTGGGGCTTTGCTGTGGGCTGACTTATTTCTGTTCAGGAAATATCATGAATGAGGCTGTGCAAGTATCTTCACTCAAGTGGTGTTCCCCAAGTTCAGGTGGCCTGGCAAGGGTATCCATTTCTATTGGCATAATCTGTAGCTCATATGCTCCATTTGCCACATTTTCTAATGACAAAGCCAGATGCCGTGGCTGTTTGAAGTCCAGGTGGGCTTTGGCCAGTCACTGCTTTTGCACGGCTACGTCATTAATCCCACATACCAAATGGTCTCTTGGCATCTCATTCAGGGTTAACAAAAAGTCACAGGTCTCTGCCAGTCATCTTAACTCATCAAAAATCCTGACAGTGATTCTCGAACTGCCGAATTAAACCGATAGCATTTCGGAATTAGATTAGGCTTGAGGTTGTAATATTTCTTAACCGAATCTTACCTGTTGAAAGGTTTTAGTATCTGGATGCTTCAGGAAACGTTAGGATCCTGATTATTGAAAAACCTGCCAGTCCACAAGCTGTCAGGAGAATTACTTATTGCTTTTCATCTGCCCCAATTGTTATTTACCTAGGGTAAAAAAAAAGTTCCTTCTATGTACTAGGTCCAGTTTTCAGGGTCAAACAAGTCAAGCTTCCCAAATAACATGTTGCCAGAAATGCTTACCCAATTCAGACAGCTGTTGTGGGCAGATTTCTTCAGGAGCATTTTTATTCTCTCGTTGCTACTGAAATATTACCACAAACATTGGTGTCCTGCCACCAAGTCACACATGCTTAGTATTTGTCACTGGTCCAGCTTTGTCGGAGCCAGCTCTGAGTGAACAGAATCTCTAACACTTCTGTTTTAGGTCTGTCAGCCAGGGCTCCCTCATTGTAGCTTTTAACCTGGTCCAATTGGGGAACTCCTATGTTGAGGTCCATTTGGCTGACCTTGTTGCAATCACTACAACGTCATTTTAGTGCAAATATATTGTATCTCTCTCACTCCCTGTGGTGGCTTGACATTTCCATTATTGTCCATCCCCTGTTGCCCTTGAGAAGGTGCTAGTAAACCGCTGCCGTCCATTTGGTTTAGGTGTTAGGTAGATATTTCCAGGATTATGACTCATTTAGACTAAAGGAATAGAATAGCGTTGTAATTCCAATTTAGAATGGTGGGTGGCTTGGAGGAGAATGTGCAGTTGGTGGTGTACCCATGTAAGTGCTGCCCTTGTCCGTCTAGATCTAGTTGTCGAAGATTTGAAGAGTGCTCTCGGTAGAATTTTGGTGCATTTCTTTGCATCTTGTGGATCGTGCACGTTACTGATACCATTGTGGATGCTAATGCAGGGCTTTTTTTCTGGTGTGTCCAGCTGTATTCATTTAGGCAAGTAGGCAGTATTCCATACATCCCTGTTTTGTGCCTTGCAGATAAACCATGCTTGAGGAATTGGGATGTGAATTCCTTGCTGCAGGATTCCTACTTTCTGATTTGCTCTTGTAGCCACAGTATTGGGCTAATCTCGTTCAATTTCTGGTCAGTAGTAGCCCACAGGATGTTAACGATGGGGGAAGTGAATGGTAATGCCATTAAATGTCAAAGAGAAATAGTTACATTCGCTCCAGTCAAAGATTGTCATTGCCTGTGACTTGTGTGGTCGAAATGTTGCTCATTACTTCTCACTTGTCAGACCAAGCTTTGAAAATGTCCATATTTTATTGCATTTGAACACTGTTTTAGCATCTGAAGAATTCTGAACAATCCTAAACGTTGTGAAATGATTTGTGAACATCACCACTTCTGAACCCATTATGATTGGAAGGTCATTGAGATGACAGGATGTAGGTTGTGAGGATAGAAGAACATCATATCAAAAGAACTAGACACAGGAGGAGGCAATTGAGCCCTCAAGCCTACTCTACCATTCAGTATGATCACAGCTGATCTTATCTTAGTCTTCATTTTCCTGTCCAGCCCTGTTTGAACCAGTTACTAATTAAAAATCTGTCTATCTCCTGGTCAGATTTACTCAATGTCCAGGCAACCAATGCACTCTGGGGGGTGAATTCCACAGATTTACAATGGTTTGAGAGAAATAATTCCTCCTCATCTGTTTTAAATTTTCTATTGTTTATCCCTAAAACTAGACTTTGTATTCTAGATTGCCCCGCAAGAGGAAACTTCCTTCCACATCTACTTTTTGAAAAGCTTTCAGCATCTTGTAAACCTCCATTTAGATCTCATCTCATTCTTTCAAACCCCAGAGTGTATAGGCCTAAACTATTCAATCTGCATCCAAGGAGCAGGAGAATCAACGTTTCGGGCGTGAGCCCTTCTTCCTGAAGAAGGGCTCATGCCCGAAACGTCGATTCTCCTGCTCCTTGGATGCTGCCTGACCTGCTGCGCTTTTCCAGCAACACATTTTCAGCTCTGATCTCCAGCATCTGCAGTCCTGACTTTCTCCTAAACTACTATCTTCATAAATCAAGCACCTCCCTTCTAGAATCAATTTAGTGAATGTCCCATGAACTGCCAGCAACCTGACATCCCTCCAGTTAAGGTGACCAAAACACACACTAATACTCCAAGTGTGTTCAACACTTAATTTAACAATACTTCACAGCTTTAATACTCTCTCCCTTTAGCAATAAATGTCAATATTCCATTTGTCGCCTTATTACCTACTCAAGGACACCCAGATCTCCTCTGCACTGAAGCACTCTGAAATTTCTTTCCATTTAGAAAATAAGTTGCCTTTCTATTCTTCTCACCAAAATGGACAACTTCACACTAATCCACATTGGATTCCATCTGCCAAAAATTGGTCCAGTCACCTAACTTATCCATATCTATTTGTAAATGTATTTCTTTATACCAGCTTACTGTCCCACCTATTTTAATGTCATTTGCAAATTTGGCTATAGTACCTTCTATCCTTGCATCCAAGTCATTAACATAGATTGTAAATGGTTGTACCCAAGGACTGACCCCGGTGGAACCCCACTAGTTGCATCTTGTCAACAGAAAAGGACTCTTATTTCTATTCCCATATGAACTTACCTTGTGTAGCACATTATCAAATGGAAGTTTAGATCATTAGCATCTCATGGAATACAGGGAGAACTAGCCATTTGGATACAGAACTGGCTCGAAGGTATAAGACAGAGGTGGTGGTGGATTGTTTTTCAGACTGGAGGCCTGTGACCAGTGGAGTACAACAAGGGTCCGTGCTGGGTTCACTGCTTTTGATCATTTATATAAATGATTTGGATGTGAACGTAGGAGGTATGGTTAGTTAGTTTGCAGATGACACCAAAATTGGAGGCGTAATGGACAGTGAAGAAGGTTACCTCCGATTACAGCCGGAACTTGATCAGAGGGGCCAATGGGCTGAGGGATGCAAGGTACTGCATTTTGGGAAAGCAAATCTTAGCATGACTTATACATTTAATGGTAAGGTCCTAGGGAGTGTTGCTGAACAAAGACACCTTGGAGTGCAGGTTCATAGTTCCTTAAAAATAGAGTCGCGGGTAGACAGGATAGTGAAGAAGACAGATGCTGGAAACCAGATTCTGGATTAGTGGTGCTGGAAGAGCACAGCAGTTCAGGCAGCATCCTGAACTTTATTCCTGATGAAGGGCTTTTGCCCGAAACGTCGATTACGAAGCTACTTGGATGCTGCCTGAACTGCTGTGCTCTTCCAGCACCACTAATCCAGGATAGTGAAGAAGGCATTTGGTATGCTTTCCTTTATTGGTCAGAGTATTGAGTACAGGAGTTGGGAGGTCATATTGCATGTAGGCCGCTTTTGGAATATTGCGTGTAATTCTGATCTTCCTATCAGAAGGATGTTGTGAAACATGAAAGGGTTCAGAAAAGATTTACAAGGATGTTGCCAGGGTTAGAGGATTTGAGCTATAGAGAGAGCCTGAATAGGCTGGGGCAGTTTTCCCTGGAGCGTCGGAGGCTGAAGGGTCACCTTAGAGGTTTATAAAATCATGAGGTATAAACAGACAAGGTCTTTTCCCTGGGTGGGGGAGTCCAGAACTAGAGGGCATAGGTTTAGGATGAGAGGGGAAAGATATGAGAGACCCAAGGAGCAACCTTTTCATGCAGAGGGTGGTATGTGAATGGAATGAGTTACCAGAGGAAGTGATGGAGGCTGGTTCAATTACAGCATTAAGAGGCATCTGGATGGTTTTATGAATAGGAAGGGTTTAGAGGGATATGGGCCAAGTGCTGGCAAATGGGACTAGATTAGGTTAGGATATCTGGGCACCATGGGCAAGTTGGACCGAAGGGTCCATTTCTGTGCTGTACATCTCTATTGCTCTATGTACTATGCCTAAAACAAAATCCCAGTTATCTACATTGTTTGTTACATTTTCGAAGAACTCTAGTCAAACACTATTTACCTTTCATAAAACCATGCTGACTCTGGATTGCGAGTTGACTTTCCAAATGTCCTGTTATTACTTCCTTAATCAAGAATTTTAATAATTTCCCAATGAGAGATGTTAAATTAACTAGTCTAGTTTCCTACTTTGACTCCTTTTTTGGAATAAGAGTGTTATATTAGCATCTTTCCAATCCTTTTCCTGCATTTGAGGGAATTTCGGATTATTATAACCAGTAGATCCACTTCCTTTACGGACTCTAGGGTATGGGCTTTCAGACCCTGAGGACTTGCCCCTACTCTCAATCTCAATTGATAACTCAGTATTTTTCTTCCCAAGTGGTGATTGTTCCAAGTTCCTCCCTTCCTTTGATCCTTGCATTACCTGTTGCTATTGAGATAGTACTAGCATCCTCCACCATGAAAAGTGGGCCAATATATTGACTGTCTCTGCCATTTTTGTTCTCTACTATTAATTCTCTAATCTCCTACTCCAATGGACCAGCATTTGCTTTAGCTACTCTTTTCCTTTTATAGACATGTAGAAGTTTTTGTCATCCATTTTTAAATTTTGTGCTACCACTCTTTCATAATTTACTTTCTCTTATTACTTTTTTAGTAACATTTTTGTTGAATTTTAAAATTTCCCAATCCTCCAGCCTGCCAGTGGCCTTTGCAACATGGGGTGCCTTATTTTATGTCATTGTTATCTTTAATTTCTTTGCTTAGCCATGGATGTGTTTTCCTTCCCTTATACCTTTCTTCCTCACTAGAATATAATTTAGTTGGGAGAAAAACACCTGCCACAGCTCATAAACTGTCCTACCTTTTGTCTTTCAGCCCAGTCCATTTGGGCCAAATTTGTCCTTCTGCCTATGTTTAACTTTGTTTAACTCCAGAATGCTAGTGTGAGACTCTAGTTTCTCACCCTCAAACTGCATTTGAAATTCTAGCATGTTATGAACACTCCGCTTGAATTCTTTACTGTGAGGTCAATCATTAATCCCACCTTAATGTGCAATACCCAATCCAGAATGGCATGTCTGCTTTACTGTATCAGTTGTATTTGGTAGAAATGACAAATAAAAAGCTACTCTACCTGTTTGGTTCCCCACATATTGATCTAAGAAGCAATCTCCTTCCTTGTGTTCTCTTACCAATTTAATTATTCCAATCAGAATGCATATTAAAATCACCAGTGATTATTGTTGTAACTTTTCTTAGAAGCCCACAGTATTTCCTGTTTTGTACTGTACCCCATTGCTGAACTGCTGTTTGGGGATCTATAGTCTTTCCCTTGCTATTACCTACTTGAACTGTGGGTACTGATCTGGGACTGAGATTAGATTAGATTAGATTAGATTAGATTAGATTAGATTAGATTAGATTAGATTAGATTAGATTAGATTAGATTAGATTAGATTAGATTAGATTAGATTAGATTAGATTAGATTACTTACAGTGGGGAAACAGGCCCTTCGGCCCAACAAGTCCACACCGACCCGCCGAAGCGCAACCCACCCATTCCCCTACATTTACCCCTTTACCTAACACTACGGGCAATTTAGCATGGCCAATTCACCTGACCTGCACATCTTTGGACTGTGGGAGGAAACCGGAGCACCCGGAGGAAACCCACGCAGACACGGGGAGAATGTGCAAACTCCACACGGTCAGTCGCCTGAGTCAGGAATTGAACCCGGGCCTCTGGCGCTGTGAGGCAGCAGTGCTAACCACTGTGCCACCGTGCCGATGATTGACATCAAACGGACAGAGCTATCTTTCCTTGTGCTAGGATGACACCAACCAGTTAAAAGTTTTTTTTCCCCCACTGATTCCCATTAACTCTGGTTTTGCTTGGGCTACTTACTACCACATTCTGTCAAACCAAATGCCAATCATAACGGTTCTGCCCTTGTCCACTCTAGGACAACCCCTTTTTTAACATTTTTTAATGTCTTCACTAAATCTCTATTTCAAACCCACCTACCTTTGTCTCCTTCCCTATCTTACTTGAACACATTATATTCTTGCTTGCATGTAGTTTCAACCCTCCCTAACCACTATGGTTCTCTGTCCTTTTTGAGTTGTTGCAGCATCTCCATTTTTAAATGCGTATCTTCTGGTCCAGAACTAATCCAAACAAACCAAGAATCGGAAGCTTTCCTCTTGCAATACTTTCCGCAATATGTGGTTCCTCTTCAACACCCTATTGCTATTCCTGCTAGCACAAGGCTGAGTCATTCTGAGAAAACCAACCTTGAGGATCCAAATTATTTATTCTTTCCCTAACTCTGGAAAATCTGACTATAGGATAGGGTCTGTGCCATTGGTACTATGGTGTACCCCAATTTCTGGGTCCTGTCTGTGATAACCTTTTTAGCCTGGCATAATGCACTACAGAAAAAAACAGTAGGTTCCCAACTATGAGGTCTGGCTGCATTTCAATACCTTGCAATTCCCTCTTGTGTATTCTCTCACCAGTTAGTATCATGGTCGAGACTGCAATGCTTTACGGTATTGTCACTTCCAACATTATCTAATGCTAAATATCTGTTTTAGAGCAGAAAAAACCTTTTAAATGTCTGTACTTCCTTCCCCTTTCCTAATGGCCACCTAGCTACTGTCCTGACCACTTGTGGAGTAACCATTTCATGGACACAACAATCCAGTTGCTGCTCTCTTAATTTCCTTCTGGTCTGTGTATGCTGTGTGTATCTGGAGAATTGGGTTGAAAATCCAGGCCACTTATCCTCTAACTCTGAAGGAAAATCCTTGAGCAAAATTATTTAAAACTAGCTCACTGTAAAGAATTTATGCTTTTATTTAACTGTCTCATGCACATGGGGTTCTGATCCAGGATTGATATATCTTGTAGGGGTGGCGCCAGGGCAGTTGTACACTTACCCTGCACGCTGCTGGCGAAAGAAGAGACGCCTGCATCCCCCTGAAGACCCCAGGCTGAGACTATGTGAAATCAAGTTTGGTGAGTGCTGAAATCAGCCAATATTCCTTTATACCATTAGGTTTAGGTTATAAAACAAATGCTTCAAAATTGCAAAATACATTTTAAAAATGTACGATTTGTTTTGTATTGAGAAAGAAGCAGGGCTTATTTAATTTTCAGTTAGTGATTTGATTTCTGCTTTAATCTTTAATAAAGGAAAAAAATACCTTTTTGACTAATCTGTTTAAAATTGAATTGTATTTTTGTTTTTGACAACTTACCTGTTGGTAAAGTATCACAACTGATATGAAATTCCTCTAGTTCGTATTGCTGAAGAAAAGTAGTTTTCTTTTTTACAATATTGTACTTTAGATCATAAAATATCAAAAAGCTTCATTAGGTTATGTGAAAATACAAAATATAACTCTCTCTTCATTGAGCATGCTGTTAAGTACATTCAATCCACGTGTAATACCTATGACACTTTCTACATACATGGTGACAAACTTAGAACCCAATAGGATATACAAGTCATCAGCCCCTCTGTTCACTATTGTTGAAGTGCCTTAAACAGCAATCTTTCTCCACTGTGTGCAGCGCCTCCTGCAATCTTTAGTATGTCTCAGCACCTCGTTGTTGACTTTGGAATATGCCATGTTGCAACACTAAGTCAAATATAACTTTGTGCTGAAAGACCAACATGTTTTGGGCAAATGGAGTGTATCTTGTTGGGTATTTAGTGAGTATGATGGGCTGTCACACTTAGAATCTGATCACATGACATCTTTGGCCATATTAAGATTTAGATTTTTATTGTCACGTGTACTCCAGTACAGCAGTGCAGTGAAAATTGTAAAATGTTGCGTCTCACGGCACCACCTTGGGTACAAAGTAGTAAAATACAAACAAAATTTGAAAAGTTAAACATTATTGTTCCAGTTATTCTATGAAGGTCTTTAAAGAAATAACAACATAGAGTTAGCATTAAATAGCTAATAATAGTTAACATAGGCAGAAAACCACTCAATCTGTCTAACCTTGGTGCTTGCAGAGTGAACGCCACCTGAATAAATTCCCTGTTACATAATATTTTGGCTTCCTGGTTCTTCTTGGAACTTGACACCAAGAAGCAAAGTGGCAATGAGTTTAAAAAACTGCTTTGAGATCAATCCCATTGATTTCATTTTTAAAACTAAATCAAAAACAAATCATAGTGCCTCCAAGATCTGCAGTTAGGACTTCAATATAAATACAAAGAAAAGTATTCCAAACAGGCCATTGCTGCACCAAAGTAAGTGCAGTCAGTTAGTCAGAGTCCTACAGCATAGAGACAGGCCCTTTGGCCCAAACTGGTTCACGCTGAACAAAATGTCCACCTACACTCACCCCATTTTCCTGCAGTTGGCCCATATCCTTCTAAACCTTTAATACTCATGTATTTGTCCAAATACCTTTTAATGTACCCACTTCAACAATTTTTGCTGGCAGCTCATTCCATATACGTACCTCGCTCTGTGTAAAATGTTGCCCCTCAGGTTCCTTTTTACTACTTCCCCTCTCCCCTTAAACTGATGTCCTCTAGTCCATGATTCCCCAACTCTGGGGGGAAAAAGACTGAATGCATTCACCTTTTCCATGCCTCTTATAATCTTATACACTTCTATAAGATCCCCCCTCAGTCTCCTGTGCTCTAAAGAAAAACGTCTTTGCTTGTCCAACCTCTCCTTGTAACCCAGACCCTTGAGTCCTAGTAACATCCTTGTAAATTTCTTCTGCACCCTTTCCAGTTTCATAACATCCTTCCTATAGCAAGGTGACCAAAACTGAACACAATACTCCAAGTGTGGCCTCACCAACATCCTGTATAACTGCAACATAACTTCCCAACTTCCATACTCCGTGCCCTGACTGATGAAGGCCAGTGTGCTCAAAGCTGCCTTCACTGCCCTGTCCACCTGTGACTCCACTTTCAGAGAACCTGAACTTCAAGGTCCCTCTGTTCCACTACACTCCTTAAGGCTCTACCATTCACCACAAAGCTCCTGCCTTGATTTGATTTTCTAAAATGCAAGACCTCGCACTTTATTTATATTAAATTCCATTTGCCATTTCTTGGTCCACCTCTCCAGCTGATCAAGGTCCTGCTGCAATTTCTGAGAACCTTCCTCACTGTCCACAATATATTTGATTTTAGTGTCATCTGAAAATTTACTAATCATAACTTGTACATTCTCATTCAAATCATTGATGTAGATAACAAACAATAATGGGCCCAGCATTGACCCCTGAGACACTCCACTAGTCTGACAAGCATCCTTCCACTATTATCCTCTACCTCCTACCATCAAGCCAATTGTGTCCAATTTGCCAGCTCCCCTTGGATTCCAAAGCAGACAAGCAGGACACTGGAAGAACACAGGAAGCCAGGTTGCATCAGGAGGTGGACAAATTGCCTTTCCGGGTGTAACCCTTCTTCAGGATTCCAATTTTTTTTATAGTTCTATTTCCCCACCTGATCCATCCATTCTAATGTTCCAGAGCAGTCTACCATGTGGAACCTTATCAAAGGCCGTACTGAAATCCATATATACTACATCTACCACCCTGCCCTCTTCAACTTTCCTTGTCACTTCGCCAAAGAGCTCAACAAATTTGCAAGGCATGATCTCCCACGGACAAAGCCATGCTGACTGCTCCTAATCGAGCCCTGTCTTTCCAAATGCATGTATACCTTATATCTCAGAATCTTCTCAAATAACTTACTGACAACAGATGTTAGGCTTACTGGTCTATAGTTCCCAGGTTTTTCTTTGCAGCCTTTCTTGAATAAGTGTGTCAGCTTTGTTATTTGCTACTTAAGGGCCAGACAATGACCACCTCCAACAAGATAGTATCTTGACCATCTGCCCGAGACATTCACTGGCATTACCATGACTAATTTCCCCAGTATCAATGTTTTGGGAGTTATAATTGATTAGAAACTGGATGACTATTATTGATACTGTGGCTATAGAAGCAAGTTCAAGGTTGGGAGTAACTCACCTCTCCTCTCCTCCATCTACAAGTCAGATGTGTGATATAATACTCCCCAATTGCCTGGATAAATGCTAATCCAGCAACGTTATAGATGCTCGAACCATCCAAGACAAAGCAGCCCATTTGATTGATGCCTCCCTCCATCGCCAACACTGAGTAGCAGCATTGTATGTCCTATCTGTGCGAAGCGCTCACTTAGTAAAACTGAGGAAATGAGAAGATTAAAGGACACAGCATTTCTGAATAATCCTCCAATTCATTCTATTCAAGCAAAACATTCTGTTTTCAGCATTTCAAATTTAGAAGATTTTTAAAAATTTAAATTAAAACTTGTAATTCTACACAAAATATTCTCCTCAGTCCTCCATTAGATTGCCACTTACATTTAAGCTATCAGTGGTTTTATTTTTGGATTAACACAAGTCGAAAATTAAGGTTTTCCTTACCTTCCCACTATTCTGTCCTGTCCGAACTCTCTCGTGGTTTTACAGTTTTTACCTTTGATCATGAGGAAACCCACATCCCACTGCACTGAAACATTTTGAAAACCAATGAGCAAACTTGCCTAGCTACTGTCTGCCTGTTCACAAAAGTAAGATGGGCTTTGCTTATCAAAAAGAGGAGGATAACAAATGTTGTCCCCTTGATCAAGAAGGGGAGTAGAGACCACCTTGCTAATTATAGACCAGTGAGTCTTACTTTGGTTGTGGATAAAATGTTGGAAAAGGTCATAAGAGATAGGAGTTATAATCATCTAGAGAGGAATAAGTTGGTTAGGGATAGTCAACACAGTTTTGTGAAGGGTAGGTCATGTCTCACAAACCTTTGAGTTTTTTGAGATAGTGAATGAGGGTAAAGCAATGGATTGTAGTATACAGGTGGACCTTGATTTATCCAAACGAGATGGGCAGGCACTATTTCGTTCAGATAATCGATAATTCGGTTAATCAATTTAAATGCCTTTTCTCTGGGGCTCAGAGTTTTTAAAGTCTGCTCCCCGTTCAGAAGACTGCAGCCGCACACAACGCGCAAGGCCCCGTCTGACAACATCCCCTCCCGCCCCCAACCCTGTGCAACACTGCCCCCTGCCCCAACCCTGTGCAACACCACCTCCTTCTCCCAACACTGCCCCCCCCCACCTGCCTCCGCCCCCTCTCCGCAGCAGCTGGAATGGACACCAACAAGAAGACTGCTGCAGTTGTCTTTATGGGGTAAGTCTCCAAATAATGCACACACACAGCCACGCATACACAGCCCCCCACACAACGTTTTACTGCAACGTTTTGACAGGTTCCACCTCTGAGGAGAAAGTGAGGACTGCAGATGCTGGAGATCAGAGCTGAAAATGTGTTGCTGGAAAAGCGCAGCAGGTCAGGCAGCATCCAAAGAGCAGGAGAATTGACGTTTCGGGCATGTTGCCACCCAGGTTGATAGGATTGTTAAGAAGGCGTACAGTGTGTTAGCATTTATTGGTAGAGGGATTTGAGTTTCAGAGCCACGAGATCATGCTGCAGCTGTACAAAACTCTGGTGTGGTCGCACTTGGAGCATTGTGTTCGGTTCTGGTCACCACATCATAGGAAGGATGTGGAAGCTTTGGAAAGGGTTCAGAGGAGATTTACAAGGATGTTGCTTTATATAGAGGGAAGGTCTTATGAGGAAAGGCTGAGGGACTTGAGGCTGTTTTTGTTAGAAGGTTGAGCGGTGACTTAATTGACACATACAAGATAATCAGAGGGTTAAATAGGGTGGACAGTGAGAGCTGGATGGTGATGGCTAGCATGAGGGAATATATCTTTAAATTAGGAGGCGATAGATATAGAACAGATATCAGAGGTAGTTTCTTTACTCAGCGAGTAGTGAGGGTGTGGAACGCTCTGCCAGCAACAGTAGTAGACTCCTAAGTTTAAGGGCATTTAAATGGTCATTGGATAAACATAAGGATGAAAATGGAATAGTGTAGGATAGCTAGGCTTCAGATTGGTTCCACAGGTCAGCACAACATCAAGGGCCGGAGGGCCTGTACTGCCGTGTAATATTTTATGTGCTAAGATTATCAGTGCTAGGTATTAAGGGAATCTGCAGCTTGTTTGCAGATGATTTCAAAAATAACTACCTGTACCTCCAGCACATATGCCTATATTTAGTTAGGATTGGAATCCTTTTCTTTACTGTTCTCAGGCATATTCAAAAACAAATGGTGTGCTTTAAATTTGAAGGAATTGTGCATGTAATATCTGTAGTACTTTGACAGAATTTTCTCCTCTTACATCTCCGCATTGCAAGCTTTACCTTCCATCAGTGGAGTGATGAAAGAGATGACAGCATGATTAGTGGCATTTTCAAAGGAATGATTCCTCCTGCTAATTTGGATTAATTTGTTTAGTTTAGTTGTACAGATTTTTGTTTTACACTATGAAATACACTGCAAGGCTTTAATCAAGTCAAGTGAAGGGTTTCTTATCCCAAAGGGATTAAAATGCAGTATTTTGAGCAAAGAATACAGTGTTTTGAGCTAATTAGGCAGTTCTTTTAAAAATTTGGATGGCTTGTTTTGCCTTTCTATAAAAATACCATGATGCTGCAGACTAAGATATAGGCAAACAATGGGCTGTGGATAGAGTCAGCTGTTGTAGTTGGCTTTGTTTGCTCCTTGCTGGGAAAGAGGTGGCTGTATGTCTGACTACATCGTACCTAATATTCAGTTTTGAAGGTGACTTTGTCCCTGAAACCTGGCTGTATTTGTATTCCAGCTTGTAGTGCCAATGCATCATGCTGCTTTTGGGCATCTATAGGGAAAATCATGTTTTCTGTTAGGTAAATAACCCTGTTTTAATGGTTTTTGCTGAAATATTTCTGCTGTCTCTTTCTCTTTCTATTGATATTATTTTGTTGGCTGCTTTGTTTTTTGCTAATTTAATCTTTCTTTTTACTATGCTTGACAGATTTGTTTTGTCTTCTGACAGAATCTGTTACGTGTGCAGATGACAGATTGCTCTGTTACAGCTGGGTTATTCTAGTATTGGGACCCCAGGGAGAGGAAGAGTTGGGGCAGCATTTCTGCCTGAGTTGAGAGCATATTCTGAAATAGATGCAATCCTCGGCTTAAGAATGTTTCGCAAGCATTTCTATTTTACAATTTGCTGAGCAAAGTCATAGCACTTAAAGTGCAGGTGACAATGTGAAACATTTATAAATTTGTTCCAGAATCAGTAGTTATGGATTTTGTTCATCAAAAAGATTATGGAATGCTATACTATATTCATTGTGTTAAGGGACCCCCTCTGCAACATGTTTGCGCATGATTTAGAAAATAACTACTTGTACCTCCAGCACATGTGCCTATACTTAGAAAGGGATTTCAATCTTAACGATTTTCAAAACAAAATGCGTGATTTAAATTTGAAGGAATGCTGTGTGTAATATTTGTAATACTTTGACACAATTTTCCCTTCTTCATGCATCTCTGCATTACAATCTTTATCTTTGTTGCCATGGTGATTGTTTCCTCATTCCTTTGAAGCCCCAGGATAATGATGCCCCGCATGCTGTTCTTCTCTCCCAGCACAGCACAATTTTCAGCTTTTACTTAACAATGGAACACGTCCCTTGTTGTCTCTTCATCTTTCCTGCTGTACTCTTCAGGCCTTTAAAAATAGATGTCACCGATCCTCCATTATTTGTTTGACTTACCTTTCTTAACACTGCACCAATTCTGTGTGTTTGTACTTTAAAGTTAAAAGTTTATTACACAGGCAGGAAAAGTGTAGGATGTGATATTCCACAAGGTTTGGTGCTTGGATCACAGTTTGTAATGTTATAATAAATGATTTACAATCTAATTTGCAAACAAAACCAAATACAAGGAAGACTGACAGATCTAAAAATCCATCAATGTACAGAATGGTACTCACCTATCCAAGGGATTTTCAATATAATGTTATAGTCCCAGCTGACTGTATTATAAAGCCAGTCCTATTTCAGAATGAAAACTAACTTGATAGATGTTGTTTTCATTTAGTTGGTTAAGATTGTGGTCAGTCACTGAGGTGTTCACAAATGCGTGCAGATTTTCTTTAACAGAACATTTTTTACACAAATAAAATATATCACAAGCTAACTAAATATAAAAGACTCTTTAAATGATGTCACCACCACCACAAAATAAAGTTTCAATCTATTTCTTGACACTATCCATTACAGAGATTCTGTTCAGAGAGTTTACACCTCTATCTCAACTATTCACCTGACTCCTGATCATTTCTTTACTGTGGACTGCAGACAGTTTGAGTCCTTTTCCAAATCTGCTGACATGCTTCAACTTTCTCATGGCTAATAACTGCAGATTTCTAATCAACTTTTCTGTGGAGATGACTTATTCCCTGAATTCTCCCAGGATAGAAGTGAAATTGGCCTCTAAAGTCAACACTGGTTTTCTGAACTGAACTGAAGTTGAAGCTAATGGCCGTGTAAGTTTACCCTGTCTGTTGTAAGCCAACAGTTAAAACCCCTTTCCACAAACATCACAAAGGTTTATGATCATCTGCTTTCCCACACCTATGAAAATGCTCCATTTTTGTGGGAGGAATATGGAGGTCAATCGAGAAAAATGAAGCCATGCAGCAGAGGGATCCAAGGATCCAGATGTACAAAAAGTGGCAATATAGATTCGTACGACTAATTAATAAAAGAAAAACAAGCTAAGTGCATTTATTTGATTCAATTACCTCCTGTAATCCTCTGAGCTAGAAGAAATGTCAGTTGTTACCAGAAGGATGGAATTGGTAAAGCAGTGCAGTTTTTTGTTCTGCTTATATGGGATGCAGTGAACAGTGCTGGCATCTGTGTTATAAGAGAGATAGAGGCACTAAGAAAGATGCAATTAAGATTTACGGGGAAAACTCCAGAACTGATGTTATTCTCTTCAGCAAAAACTGTTCAGCTTGGGATTGCTTGCTCAAGCAAAGAAACGACTGAGGGTGATTTGATGCTTTTGAAAGGATTTATTAAAGTAGATGTAAAGAAGATTCTTCACTTTTTTTTGGGGTGGGGGGTGGAGACCAAAACTAGTATCATAATGATCACCTTCAAAGTCAGAATGCTAAAGAGTGTGGAACCCATGACTCAGGTTGCCATTGAGGCAGCCATATTCGAGTTAGGGAAAGTAGAGTAAATACAGGAGGCTGGAGGGAATATCAGGTCTTATGCAATGGGGTTAAATGAAGAAGAGTTAAGAATAACTAGTACGATTTAAAGACTGACCTGGATGGAACTTTATGTACTTAATACCATGTAATCAGTTAAATTACAGAATAAACATTCGTCAGATTTCACCTAATTTACACAAACTAGTGCTAATGCTTATAAATGGTAACAAGGTTTTCCAAGTGTCTTGAGTATCTTGAAGTTTCTGTCCCATCTCCTTTCACATCACTTCTGACTCAACTTGCCCCTGAGACCTAGCTCCAAGGATTTATTTTTAACTAGACCACTGACCACTCAACTTCATGGTCCCCATGTTACTGACATCGTTAATACAGTCATAGAGATGTACAGCGTGGAAACAGACCCTTCGGTCTAGTTCTTTCTCAGGAGCTAGTCCCCTTCTATTTTAATTTTCTGTCAGCAATACTCACATTCTTGCAAACTACTGCCTGACACCACCCACCCTGTCCTGTCATGTCTTTGGAGGTGGGGTTGCTTGCTAAGTCTGTGTCCATCTTTTGCAGAGTAACATGTTTGAACTCCTCCAGTTAGGTTTTATTACTGTAATATATATTTACATTTTTGCATAGAAGGAGAAATCTTGAAAAAGGATGGTGTGTCAGCTGAAGGGACAACATTGGAAGCTCTGCTTCGTGGGGAGGCACTGGAGAAAAGAAATGACTCAAAAGATGATGAAGCCTACAGTGAAATTCAGGTCAGTCATTTCATTATTTTAGGTGATGACCAGCTAATTTCAAGGAGGGTAATTGATTTTTGCAAATGGAGATATCAGCATGAAATATCAGTCTCTTTTCTTCGTAATATTTACAATAAACTTTGAATTTTGTTTTTTGGGTTTTGTAAAAATATTGTTTTCCCTTTGTACGATATGTCTCTTAATGAGCCTTGTTTGACTATTCGTTGCATGTATGGGCAGTTTTTCTGTATGACATTAATCAGTGATTTCCTTGACCTGCCTAACCGCGCCCCCCAATTTTCCACTTCATTCTGTCCAGCCGATACAATCTATCCTGTGTCCTAATTATTCTACAGCTGGCTGATTGCTACTCTCCACTTCCAGCCCACATCTCAAAATACAATCATTCAGTTAAATTCTACGAGGGGTTCTAGCCTTCTGCTCTGTGAGAGAGAGCTTTCAATATGTGTATCAGGAATAAAAGAATGACCAGGGAAAGATTAGGGCCAATCAAGGACAGTAGTGAGAAGTTAGGAGAAAGTGAGGACTGGAGATCAGAGCTGAAAAATGTGTTGCTGGAAAAGCGCAGCAAGTCAGGCAGCATCCAAGGAGCAGGAGAATCGACGTTTCGGGCATAAGCCCTTCTTCAGAAAGTAGTGTGAAGTTGTGTGTGAAGTCCAAGGAGATAGGGGAAGAGCTAAATGTTTTTTCATCAGTATTCACACTGGAAAAAGACATCAAGAGAGAGTGTAGTAGGGAGAGATTTACTGCAGCTTCCAAACTAGCAACTGCTACTGAGAAACTAAAACTAAAAGTCCTGGTTCTGTGGGAGCTTGACCCCACCCATTATTCCAAATTTTAAAAAAAACACCAAGACCTCACAAGCTCAAAGTTTGTGAGAAGATTTGTAGCTCGGGTGCTCGTTGTTGTGGTTCTGTTCGCCGAGCTGGGAATTTGTGTTGCAAACGTTTTGTCCCCTGTCTACGTGACCTCCTCAGTGCTTGGGAGCTTCATGTTAAGCGTTTCTGTGATGTTTCCTCCGGCATTTATAGTGGCTTGTCTCTGCCGCTTCCAGTTGTCAGTTCGAGCTGTCCACTGTAGTGGCCGGTATATTGGGTCCAGGTCGATGTGTTTGTTGATAGAATCTGTGGATGAGTGCCATGCCTCTAGGAATTCCCTGGCTGTTTTCTGTTTGGCTTGCCCTATAATAATATAATAATCCCATGCAAGGACTGCACAAAACACTACAAAGGACAAACAGGAAGACTGCTAACGATCCGCATCCATGAACACCAACTAGCCACAAAACGACAAGACCAGCTATCCTTAGTAGCCACACACGCAGATGACAGGCAACATGAATTCGACTGGGACAACACTACTATTATAGGGCAAGCCAAACAGAGAACAGCCAGGGAATTCCTAGAGGCATGGCACTCATCCACAGATTCTATCAACAAACACATCGACCTGGACCCAATATACCGGCCACTACAGCAGACAGCTGGAACTGACAACTGGAAGCAGCAGAGACAAGCCACTATAAATGCCGGAGGAAACATCACAGAAGCACTTCACAGGAGGCTCCCAAGCACTGAGGATGTCACCTAGACAGGGGCTGAAACATCTTCAACACAAATTCCCAGCTCGGCGAACAGAACCACAAGCTGTTTACTCAAGTGGCTCTGTGTAGACCATGTGCTACCTGTCTAGAACATAATACTTCACAGTACAGGCCCTTCGGCCCTCTATGTTGTGCAGACCTGTGAAACCAATCTGAAGCCCATCTATCTTACACTATTCCATTTTCATCCATATGACTATCCAATGACCATTTAAATGCCCTTAAAGTTGGAGAGTCTACTACTATAGTAGTCAGTACTGAGATTCAGGATACTAGACTAGATGAGATTGAGATTTACAAGGAGGACGTGGAAAGTATGAAAATAGATAAGTCCCCTGGGCTGGATGGGATTTATCCTAAAATTATCTGGGAAGCCAGGGAGGACATTGCAGAGCCTTTGGCTTTGATCTTTTGTCGTCATTGTCTACAGGAATAGTGTCAGAAGACTGGAGGATAACAAATATTGTCCCCTTGTTCAAGGGGAGTAGAGACCACCCTGGTAATTATAGACTAGTGAACTACTTTGGTTGTGGATAAAGTGTTGGAAAAGGTTATAAGGGATAAGATTTATAATCATTTTGAGAGGAATAAGTTGATTAGGGATAGTCAACATGGTTTTGTGAAGGGTAGGTCGTGCATCACAAACCTTATTCCTTGGATGGTAATGGCTGGCATGAGGGGACATAGCTTTAAATTGAAGGGTGATAGATATAAGACAGATGTCAGAGGTAGTTTCTTTACTCAGAGTAGTAGGGGCATGGAACGCACTGCCTCCAACTCTCCAACTTTAAGGGCATTTAAATGGTCATTAGATAGGCATATGGATGAAAACGGAATAGTGTAGGATAGATGGGCTTCAGATTGGTTCCACAGGTTGGCACAACATAGAGGGTCAAAGGGCCTGTACTGCGAAGTATTATGTTCTAGAGAGGTAGCAAGTGGTCTACTCTGAGCCACTTGAGTAAACAGCTTGTGAGGTCTTGGTGTTTTTTTTTAAAAGTTGGAATAGTGGAAGCAGCCTGAATGGGTGGGGTCAAGTTCCCACAGAATCAGGACTTTTAGTTTTACTTTCTCAGTAGCAGTTGCTGGGTTTGGAAGCTGCAGTAAATCTCTCCCTACTACACTCTCTCTCTTGATGTTTTTTTTTCCTTCCTGAAGTGGAGAATTACCTACAGCACAGTCTATTTTATAGAATTTGTATTTTGCCAAGGGAACTGTTAAATAATCTATTATTCTGTTAGTTTTTCCAATAGAGTTATTATTCCAAGTTTTTGTTTTGTACTTCAACTAGAGTGTATGAATACAGAGTATTTTGCTGTAGTCTGAGCAGTTGACACAGAAGCAGGAGTAAGCCATTCAGCCACGAAGACTGCTCTGCCATTCATTTGAGATTGTGGCTCGACTGATGGTCCTTAACTCAATTTTTCTGCCTTTTTCCCCATAATTCTTGATTCCCTTATTGATTAAATATCTAGCTATCTCAGTCTTGAATATGCTTATTATGACCAGCCTCAATAGCCCTCTGATAAAGAATTCCACAAATTTGCAACTGTCCTGAGAGAAAAAAATTCCTCTTACCTTTGTCTTAAATATGCAACTGTTTATTCTGAGATTATTTTCTTTGATCCTGGTCTCTCTCACAAGGGGGATCAATCTTTCTCCATCTACCCTGCCAAGCCCTTAAAGAATTTTGCATGTCTCAATGAGGTCACCTATAATTCGTCTAAATTCCCAATGCTTACAGGACCAACCTGCTCAACCTCTCCTCATACAATAGTCCCTCCATATGTGGTATCAGCTTATTGACTGCTACCAATATCAGTATACCTCTAGTTTGATAAGGGGCCACAACTAGTTTACAGTATTCCAGCTTTGATCCAACTAGTGCCTAATTATCTGACAGTTTCTGTGGCTTTCCAACTACTTGACAAAAGATGCTCAGGACTGTAATCTGAACAATGGCCATGAGCCAATTTCTCAATGATAACAAAGTGCCCCACCCCATGATGTGACTTGTACTGGAAATGAAATGTTAGAAAATCACAAGTGTTTGCTGAAAATTACTAAAATTGTGCTTTGAATTTCTGGATGGTTCGAATAACTGCATTTTCTATTGATCCCACAGAGAGTTTTGGACAATGAGGAAAACATAGAAGATTTGGAAGAAGACGACTTGGAAGATGATATTCCAAAAAGGAAAAATAAACCCAGAGGACGGGTAGGCACAGTTCCAAAGAGAAAAATTAATAGAAGTAGACTTCAGTTTTTCAGTTCATAAAATAAGTATTTCTATATTTTTTAAAATGAGAAGAACCATGGATGCTGTCAGTCAGAAACAAGAACAGAAATTGCTGGAAAAGCTCAGCAGGTCAGGCAGCATCTGTAGAGACAAATCCAGAGGAGTAGTGCCAGAAGATTGGACGAAAGCAAAAGTTGTCCCCTTGCTCAAGAAGGGGAGTAGGGACAATCCTGATTAATTATAGACCAGTGAGCCTTCCTTCGGTTGTGGGTTGTTGGAGACATTTGCCCAATAAGTTAGATCACAAAGCACAGTTCGAAGTGAAATTGACATGCTGTTTATTACAAGCGATATCGCTGGAAGAGAAATTGACTAGGCTGATACAAAACTGACCATCTGTACAGGTAGATCAGGATTTCTCTTCCCAGAGCTGAGGATGAAGCCAGTTTTTATAATAATGCTGTACAATAAGGCTAATTAGAAATGGGGAAAATACAATGTATCTGGAAATTGAGTAATCTAATTACAAGGATGCTCATTGGAAAGCAGTTATCAGACGAATGTCCTGTTCCTTCACACAATGCAACATCCTGGCAGTATTGATAGTTCCATTCCTCTTTACATGTAGATGTTAATATCTCCTCTGAAGTGGTGAGGTGCATCCATTGTCTTGTCCTGGGAGCAATGCTCTTGCTGGTGCCTCTCTGTCTGGCCTGCTGTTAGTGTGGCTTTGGTATTGCTGGGTTGTGAACCTGCCCTCTGGGTTTTGGGATATCTGTGGTGCTCTGTAATTGTTAGTGAGCTTGAAGTGTATTCCTTTGTCTGTGTGTGCTGTCTGGTTTGGCTCGTCAGCCTGCTTGGGCATTCTGGGTGTTTTTTTTTGGTACCATTGACCAATTTTGCTTTTGTGGGCCTATCGTGGGTTGGCAGGGTGGCAGATCTTTTCCCACATGGATAAAGTGTTGGAAAAGGTTATAAGAGAGAAGATTTATAATCATCTAGAAAGGAATAAGTTGCTTAGGGATAGTCAACACAGTTTTGTGAAGGTTGATCATGCCTCACAAACCTTATTGGTTTCTTTTGAGAAGGTGACTAAACAGACGGATGAGGGTAAAGTGGTTGATGTGATGTATGTGGATTTTAAACTGCATTTGATAAAATTCCCCACGGTAGACTATTGCAGAAAGTACAGGGACATGGGATTGAGGGTAATTTAGCGGTTTAGATCAAAAGTTTTTCTAGCTGAAAGAAGATCATTGATAGGAAATGTTCATCCTGGAGTTCAGTTTCTAGTGGTGGACTGCAACGATCTGTTTTGGGGTACTGCTGTTTGTCATTTTTATAACTGACCTTGATGAGGGCGTAGAAGGATGGGTTAATAAATTTGTGGATGACACTGAAGTTGGTAGAGTTGTGGACAATATCGAAGGATGTTGCAGGTTACAAAGGGGCATAGATAAGCTGTAGAGCTGGGCTGAGTGGTGGGAAATGGAGTTTAATGTGGAAAAGAGTGAGATGATTCACTTTGAAAGGAGTGACAGGAATAAAGAGTACTGGGCTAATGGTAAGATTCTTGGTAGTGTGGATGAGCAGAGAGAATCTCCGTGTCTGTGTACATAGATCCCTGAAAGTTGCCACCCAGGTTGAATGGGTTGTTAAGAAGGCATACGGTGTGTTAGCTTTTTATTGGTAGAGGAATTGGGTTTCTGAGCTATGAGGTCATGTCTGGTGTGGAGTATTGCATACAGTTCTGGTTACCACATTCTAGGAAGGATCTGGGAGCGTTGGAAAGGATTCCGAGGAGTTTTACCGGGATGTTGCCTGGTATGGAGGGAAGGTCTTACGAGAAAAGGCTGAGGGACTTGAGGTTGTTTTTATTAGACAGAAGAAGGTTGAGAGGTGACTTAATTGAGACATATAAGATGATCAGAGAGTTAGATAGGGTGGACAGTGAGAGCCTTTTTCATCGGATGGTGATGGATAGCACGAGGGGACATAGCTTCAAATTGAGGGGTGCAACAGTAGTGGACTCACCAACTGTAAAGGCATTTTAAATGGTCATTGGATGAACATAATGGAATAGTGTGGGTTAGATGGGCTTCAGATTGGTTTCACAGGTCGGCACTACATCAAGGACTAAAGGGCTTGTACTCCGCTGACCTGTTCTCTGTTCTATTGACATTTCCGGTCGAGTGAACCTTCCTTAGAACTTGACCCAGAAAGGTAACTCTGATTTCTCTCCACTAATGCTCCAGACCTTTTGAGCTTTTACAGTAATTTGTTTTAATTTCTGTATTTTTAAATTACTTTCCTGCATTTTAATCACTTGCTGTCTCTCCAAAAATTTTGAAAGAAGTTAATATACTATTTCTTACATTTTGTTGAAAATACCTACTCCGCTTGCCTTAAATGTCAAAAACTTGTCACATTTTTTGCAGTAAATTACTGTGATCATTTAGGTTTAGGTTAGATTACTTAGTGTGGAAACAGGCCCTTCGGCCCAACAAGTCCATACCGACCCGCCGAAGCGCAACCCACCCAGACCCATTCCCCTACCTTTACCCCTTCACCTAACACTACAGGCAATTTAGCATGGCCAATTCACCTAACCTGCACATTTTTGGATTGTGGGAGGAAACCAGAGCACCCGGAGGAAACCCACGCAGACGTGGGGAGAATGTGCAAAGTCTACACAGTCAGTCGCCTGAGGCGGGAATTGAACCCGGGTCTCTGGCCCTTTGTCCAAGTTATGTGTACCCCTGGGGCTTTACACATTATTTTAACTGCATGATCTTAAAAAGATTGTCTCTTTCATTCTTCACTTGTTTTTCAATTTAGAGGAAATGCTGTTAAATTTTTCAAGTTGAAAGAGTCCAACAAAGCTGAATACAGGAATCACATTCCTATGACAAGTGATGAAAATGCTGGAAATAGTCACTATGTCAGGCACCTGATGAAAGGTTATCTAGCTGAAATGCTGTCAGATGCTGACAGACCTACTGATTATTTGCAGCATTTTCTGTTTATGATGCAGAACTGACATTTAATCTTCACGTGAAAATACTTTTCTTTTTTTTAAAAAAAAGTAGAAGATGCTGGCCAAAATTCCCACATTTGCTATTTTGCTGTTAGTTCTACCACTTGCTGATGCCCAACTGCTATATTGGGCTGTTCATATTTTTATACATGTCCAACCTGTAACTGAGTTTGGTTTCCTAATTTTTGTAACAAATATATCTTGAAAGTAACTTGCGGTTACTCTGCTTTCTCTGTATTGGTAATTTACAGCATGTTGGTACCTGAACATTTTAAAGGAAATCTCAAATTGGAGCTACTAAGTTTGTTTGTCTATAGTACTCATCATCCATCTTAAATTGTTCTCATTACTATCTCCAGCACTGACTGACCCCTATCTACTGTGATTCAACTGCACTGCTCAAAATCCTTTGAGGAAATAATCATGAACTTGCAAAAACCTATAAATTCACAAATGCATACATTTCCCAATATGGGCAGAAATATATACCCTTGTAATCCTGCTAGTGCTTTGGCTGTGTTGGTTAAGTTGATGAATAGTATGTTTAATGCAAGATTATTTGGATACCCTATTTCCTAACTTTACATCCTCCTTTTGAATATTCAGACACGTGGTGTTGGTGGCAGAAAAAGAACTGATTCCACTGCCCAGGAAGACCATGATAAACCATATGTGTGTGACAGTAAGTAATGCCCCCAAAACAGTGATTACAGAATTGCCTCTTACTCCTCCCTTTGGACACCCCCTGCTCTTGCATGTGTTAAAAGCGTCTCACCTCCTCTCTGGTCTGCTACCTTTATATCTGTCTTCTGTGAAATTCACTCCTTTTTCTCTTGTTTCTTCTTCTCTGTTTCAGATAGTTACAAACAAAAGCATAACTCAAAAACATCTGACAAAGGTACTTTCAGTCTATGAGTAACTGTGCATAGACTGCAGCTGGAGTGATTTACTTCCTGCCTGCTTTTAAGTTCCCTCGTGTATTTTTATTTTCTACTCATAATACAATGTTACTTCACTCTACTAAAGTGAATAGTTTTTTAAGAAAAGGCATTGATTAGGATATGTACCTGATAAGGTTGATTGTAAATGATTTAACATGCTATTACTTTATTTTCCTCTTTGTCTCTAGTCTGCGGCAAGCGATACAAGAACCGTCCTGGTCTTAGTTATCATTATGCTCATACCCATTTAGCTGATGAGGAAGGAGATGATGACCGAGATTCGGAGCCTCATTCGCCACCAGTCCTGAGAAGTGAAGGTCACAAACGTAAGATATGCCCGGTTCCTGTATTGTGCTACTGAGACAGAGTCCCACTGTAGTCGAACAAACCAAGTGATCCTGAGGGAGAGTATCTCTGCTCACCATTTTATGAGTGATTGTGGAGATTGACTGTGACAAACAGATGAGAAGATTTTTTTTAAGAAATTCTCATAAAATAATCAGTCATCTTCTATTCATTCATTATATTAATTGAAGATATGTGTGTTCTTATCACTAAAGGAACAAGCCACTTTATGTAAGTGAAGGTAGATTTATACTGAATCAAGTGGAATATTGAAATGGGGTGCATCTTGTACCCTTAATGTTTTTGGATTAATTTTACTGTTTATATTACTAATATATTTGTTTAAAACTAAACTTGATTTTTTTGGCTTACTTTATTTTATATATTTTTCAATTGAAATTAAACAGCAGAAGGAAATCTTATTACCTTAGTTTATTAAATATACACTTTCTGGGTTTGATGTAGGGCCATTTTAAACTAGAATTAATTGCATAGGAAAGCTGAAGAGAAATCTTCCCTGTCCTGACCACAAGTCATTAAATAAAATCTGACTGAAAGATATAGGGTGTGACAGTTCTGCAGTGACAGCAGGAATTGAGCCAAGGAGCATTAAGGAGAAATGTTTAGGTAAGGGAGAGTCTGAGGAATTGTCTTGGGATTAGCAGACAGCTGAATATTGATCAGTTTTTGCTCAAGCAAGCAAGGTCACGGACTAAATACTTCTCTGGTGAGGAGAAGGCAGGCAGGGGTTAGGAGTGATGATTGTCCTGATTAGCCCGTTGCTATAGAAACCATGCAGTCCTGAATGTGGTGATGTACAGCAGCAGCTAGAAATAATTTATTTTGCTCAGATCTGTCCTTTAGGAGAAACCTTGTTTTGATTACATCCTGTCTGTCAGACATTGGCATCATCTTCTCAGCAATGATCCAGCAAGTGAAAGTAGTTGCAGCTTACAGACAGCAGATTAAACAGTGTGAACTTTATTTAATGAGCTGAGAATTTTATGTTTCATCTGTTTTCCTATATGCCATTTGAGGTTGGTATTTTTATACTTGCTAGCAGGAGCAAACCTGTGCAAGGAATAAGTAATCTGGGTTTGAAATCCAGGGGTGTTCCACATGATGGATGTAGGCTTTGATTTACCCAAAAGAAAAAATTGAATTCTTACTGAGAGTAAGCTTTTTTTTTTCACAGGTAAATACAGCTCAACATTTTACACTAGACTATTATTCTTAGATCCACAAAAGTACATGTGCTGAACAAAATCTGCTCATCAGTCAAGAATTGCTCGCACTTTTTCTGATTCTCTTTTGTAATTTCTCTATTACACTGTCATGAGTAGTGATTATGTGAATAATTCTTTTTTACATTTTACTGTTCTTACTTAGCTGTTCCCCCACTCCCACTCCTTTTTTTTTACTTGATTCTTCTAAGTCATATTTTTTCTTTATGTGCTTCACATTCTCTCCATCCCAAATTCTTGTCATCAAATCCTTGCATCTTTCCTTTTGTCTCCAGTAAATCATCTGTGTGCATATTAAGTGTAAAGGATGTTTGTAGTTGCATTTTTCCCTGCTCTGTACTTTGCATTGGTGAAGATGCAAAATAGTTACGTATGTATTTGTTTGCAGTCGGCGAGTGTTAGGGATTTTATGACAGTGGCAATGGGGTTACTTCTAGAGGACTATAAGTTCACAGATGACAGTGATTTTCCTTGCAGAGGATGATTTTATTTGTTTTCAAGGTCATGAACGATCTGAAAACATTCCTATATGCCATTTGAGGTTGGTATTTTTATACTTACTAGCAGGGTATTTAAGCGGGCATTGGATAGGTATATGGAGGATAGTGGGTTAGTGTAGGTTAGGTGGGCTTTGATCGGCGCAACATCGAGGGCTGAAGGGCCTGTACTGCGCTGTATTCTTCTATGTTCTATGTTCTATGAAAAGAGTAAAGGAGAAATTATTCTCGATTGTAAAATAATCGAGAATGAAAGCATGCAGATATAAAGTGATTCACAAAAGAAGCAAATGTGATGTGTGAAAAAAGCCTTTATTTTAAGCAAGTGGTTAGGTTATGGAAAGCACTGTGTACAAGTGTGGTTGAAGCAAGAGGGTTGTCATAGTGTGCAGCAGCAATGATATCAAGTAGGAAAGCATTAGATGGATGCATTAAGATGCCTCAAAACCAGAAAATTAAAGCACTTCAAATGCTTCAATTTTAATTCCAATTTTCAGGTGCTAAAATGAAAATATGATAAAATTGACACTAACATCAGAAACTTTTAAAATGAATTATTTTTTGAAAATAAGGTACCTTTTTTATCATTCTGGAGAAATTCGATCTTTCACAAATATAAACTTAATTTCTCAAAAATCATTTTCATTTTTCATTTAGATCCATTAGCTGTTGCATTGTTTCAACACCATAAGCATCACCCATTTTCAAGACTAATGAGAATGTTTTCTTGTTATTATGAAGTTAAGTACCATTAAAAATCTATTTACAGTACTTTATTCTGTAGCTTTTTAAAAGATTTTTACAGGTAGCCTTGACATCATTAATGTAGATTTTGTGACCAGTAATAATAGAAATTGAGAACGTAGTCTGTGAGAACCTGGCAGTTTCTTCTGGGTTTCGAGATTATTCCATACATATCCCAAGTCCAAATTCCTAAAGTTGCTGTCGGTTTCAGAGGACTAAAAACAGCAAGATTAGCCATTTCATTGCAATTTTAGTGGAAAATCCAGGGTGTTGTTTTTGATGCAGATTAAACAAAAAATGCTTTAGTATCGGTTAACTGCTCCAATCACATTCACTTAACTATGCACCTATGTTCCACATCAGGACATAACCACTGAGGCAGAAGGATAACAGTATCATTGCTGAAACCAATATTTAAGTGGGACAAAACTATGTTAACTGTTGGGATATCTACAGTTTCGAATACTGGAGGACCCCTAATTCTGGCCTCATTCTGTACTTGGTGGCAGAGTCCTTGAATTCCTGTTTGATGTTTGGAGAATGCAGTCCTCTCCAAGATTCACTTTGCTGATAATTTGAAATTCCTTCTATTTTAATAGCTTGTTCTATAGTTTGATTGGGATTTGTTGTCTGCTAATTGGTCTTGTGTAGCATTTACCTACACAGTTACTCATTTAAAATTGACAGCTGTAAAACATAATACTGAAAGTTGGTAGCACTTGGCTAAAACAAGTTGATGCTATTGTAATTGAAGATTGAATGTCCATATATGCTCATTGTGTGTTTAATAGCCTACTTGAATGCAGTTTACAAATGTACGCAGAGATAACTGACACATCTTTTGAAAAGGACAGCGACCAATATAGCCATTGAACTGCCTGGTAACCAATAACCTTCTCTGGTTACGTGACTGGCAGTCTTTTCTCAGTAGTATGTTGGCTGTGTGATTGTTTTGCAGTTCAGGTTGGAGATCTAGAATGCTGGAAAGGCCCCACCTTTCTTGGTTTATGTCACAGGGTGGCACAATAATTACGGTGCAAAAAGTAGTAGTTTAATCCATCATGTTGCACCTTCTTTTTTCTAGTCCACTTCTATGCCAATCTCCTGCCATTTTTCTATATCGCTGCACACCATTACTGTCCGCAACGTCATCCATTGTCCTCTTGAAAGCCTCCGTTGAACCCATCCACACCGCTTTAAGCAATGTATTCCATACTCTAACTGCACACTGTGTGAAAAAGTTATTTTCTCACATAACCCTTGCTTCAGCTGAACATTGCTTTAAATCTACGCCCTCTTGTTCGTTCTTTTACAAGCAAAAATAGCATTACCCTAGCCACTCTGTCTGGCTCACTCACCATTTTTGAAGACCTGAATCGGATCTCCCCTTAGCTGTCTTCTGTCTGGGGAGAGTAGTCCCAATTTCTTCAATCTATCCTGATAGCTGAGGATGAATTTTTAAGTTCATTTTTGGGATTTGGGCATCGCTGGCTGGCCAGCATTTATTGCCCATCCCTACCTGCCCTTGAGAAGCTGATAGTGAGCTGCCTTCTTGAACTGCTGCAGTCCACTTGCTATGGACTGACCCACAAAGCTGCAAGAAAGGGATTTGCATAGGATGGGTGGAATTTGATTTGACAACAAGAACAAACTTGTCAACTGACTGTCTACCCTCCCTATTGGTATCACCAATCACCTCATAACACTCTATCTACAACTTGCCCAGGATCAATAGGCAATTGTGAATGCCAGTGTTGCAACCCTTGATGCCGTTGAGTCCAAAGGAAGCTTCTACTCTACTCTAGATACTCACCAGCATCCCAACTCTGGAAAGGAAGGCATCTCCAACAGATTCTGCTGCTTACCAAATGTGCAAAATGCTAGCTGGTCATCATAAAGAGTATTCTGACAAAAGGGCACGTTCAAGACTTCTTGGAGGCATCCATGATCAAAGCACTGGAACTTGATCAATAATACCCTGTGACCGAAAGGATATCGTTGTTACCAAAGCAATGGCCAGTGCAACCAACCATCAACTCGTCGGTTCCTCAAGTTCCATCAAATGCCACCAGAAGCAGCTGAAGATAAGAAACTGTTCAGAAAAACAATCAACATTGAGCGGCTTAAAGAGCTAAGCAGGCTAGCAAAGTTTCAATGATATCTTCACCAAAATCCCCAAAGCACCCATTTTAATGAAGTGGAGGAAATCTTGAAAGAGCTGAAGACAGTCATTATCACAGGCTGTGAAGAATCAATCAAATACAGGACCTGGAAACACGCGAATGAGCAATCATCCAAGACCTCAACGAGAAGAGGAAAACTCTGTGTGCCTGGCAAAACAACATCAGCCAAAAGGATAACGCATCAAACAGCAAAGGTGGAGTTACAAAGAAGAACAAGGGAAATAAAGAACCAAACATGGGCTAAGAAAACTAAGGAGCTGCAACTCCTTGCTGACCAGCCTGACACCTAGAGTTACTTTAGTGAAACTAAGACAATATACAAATCCAACAGTCTTGGCCTCAACCTGATGTGGTGTAAAGACAGAACACTTTAGAGAGGCAGAGAAAACATTAGTGTCCAATGGAGAGAACTCTTCAAAGAACTGCTGTGACACAATTGTAGATGTGTTTTCAGGAAATTCCCCAACATCCCTTCAAAGATCATCTTTGACTGCTAAATGTGGGAGGAGCTGAAACAGCCATTAGACATGTGCAAAATGTAAAAGCTGCAGTAGTTAGGATTTAAACTTGAGGAGCAGAGCTTACCTGTCATCTCCATCAACTGTTCCTGAAAATCTGGGACAAAGAAGAGATTCCTGTCAATCTCAGAGATGCTGCCATTGCCTGTAGACTATGGAAATTACTGAGGGATCTCCCTACTGTCCACTGCTGGGAAGATCCTCACCCAAATCCTCAGTAGGTGCCTTTTCACATTTCTTCAGTGTCCTTTCCAACCGAACCATTGAACTGTGAACATGAAATTCACTGCTCGGTGACTCCAAGAGAATTGCACCAACCAATGTGGCCTTCATCAATATAACCAAGGGTTTTGACACGGTCAGTCAGAAAGCACAATGGAAGGCCCTGTCAAAGGTCAATCATCCAGAGAAATTCAACAACTTGCTCTGTCTCCTCCACGACAAAGATCAGCAATGGTCCCTACTGGCAGTAATGAGAGAATCCTTTTGAGGTCAAGATAGGAATGTGCCATTGTCACCACCTTTAGCTCGATCTTTATCACCACTATTCCTCATCCTGTAAAGAATTCATTTCCTGGAACGTTGTCCGCATGATGAACAGAAAACTTTCAATCTCAACCTGATGAACTCCAAAAAAAAACAGCAAAGACCTCTCTTGTGGAACTTCAATATGTGGATGGCAATGCTCCCTTGGAACAGAGACTTCAAGCCTCGCTTTACATTTTCTTTTATAAAAGAAAAAATATATACATTTTATATTTTTGCAGAAATATACTGAAGAATTGATATCTTCAAACTCAAGAAGACCCAAGTTCTTTATCAATCCAACGCAGGCAAGTTCCAGTCTATCTCTCCATGGAAATCGATGGAGAAATCATCCCAAATGTGGAGCATTTCCCTAATGTGGGGAACCACCTCTCTTCTAAGGCTGACATCAATTTGGAGATCCAACACCAAATCTAATCTACAAGCAAGGTGGCACGGTGGCTCAGTGGTTAGCACTGCTGCCTCACAGCGCCAGGGACCTGGGTTCAATTCCACCCTCTAGTGACTGTGTGGGTTTTGCATCAATGTGGGTTTCCTCTGGGTGCTCTGGTTTCCTCCCACAGAGCAAAGATGTGAAAGTTAGGTCTGGCATGGCTAATGTTCTAGGATTTGTAAATTAGGTGCCTTAGCTATGGGGAATGCAGAGTTACAGGGATAGGGTAGGCGTCATCGATTTGGATGGGATGCTCTTCTAAGGATCGATATGGTCTCTTTGGGCTGAATGGCCTGTTTCCACACTAGAGATTCTATTCTATTCTATTCTATTCTCAGCGCCACCTTTAGACGCATAAGATAAAATCTTAAATGATTGTTTCATCTGTGCTGATTCCAAGATCCTTTTATGTACAGGTTGTTCTGCTGTAACGCATGTTTCCTTACCACAAATTCGCTATAACGTGATTGATGACTTGGGGATGCTATTTGTGAAGGGCGAACCTTCAAAACATGTGTTGGCTGTAAGTGCTGTTTGAAAGTGCTTTTTTTTTTCTCTATAATGTGGGGTTGCACTGACTGTATAAGGCAGTCATCCCTCTGAATCTTATAAATGGCTCCAAAACTTGGACTATGTATAGACACCACTTCAATGCCCTGGAGAAGTACCGTCAATGCTGTCCAAGATGGATTTGGGGTATCAGCTGGAAGGACAGGCATACTAACATAATTCCTGAAGGAGCTATTTAGCAGTAGCCTTAAGACCACGATCATCTGAAACCAACTCCACTGTGCCAGCCACATGTTAGGATGCCCGAGATTGAACTGCGAACAAATATTCTTTCTCACTCAAATGAGAGGAAAATCAAGGAAGCACGTCTAATACTCCCTGAAATATTCCCTCAAGAAATTCAGCGTGAATATCAATGCTTGAGAGACTCTCGCTTAGAAGAAACCAATTCAGAAGAAGCTCCTGCAAGAAGCAACTCAATTGTTTGAGAACACCTTGTGGAGAAGAGAGAGTACAGCAAAGGAACCTGAGAAAGGACTCCCAGCAATTTTTGAGACTAAGGACCTTTCCATCTCCTAGAAATACCAATTGTGTGGTCAGAGATGAGGCTCTAGGATCAGGCTCATCGCCCATACAAGGACTCGCAGAACCCATCACCAGTCGCATAGAATTTCCTCAGTGGGCAATTATACTCCTTACCAAGTGATTTGTCAACAGTTACTAGGCAAGTCCAATCTCAGACTAAAATTGGACTTAGTGGATCTTTTTTTTAATTTTATGAGGTGACCTTTTAATGAAGCAAGGACCCAGTGCTTCAGATTGTGTTTGTACAATAAAGCAGAAGTTTATCACACAAATATAATGAAGATAAATTGGAATTAACCAAAATACATACTTATAACACAGGTTAAGCAATGGCAAAGCTAAATTCTGTGTATCCCAATATCATGACTTCACAGTACTCCAGTGCCTGATAGAGTTCCCTTCTCAATCACATCCACTGCCCATGTTTAACAAATTTACTGGAGTTCCAGAAGTAACATGATTTCACTTTAGCAAGGCACTTAGAAAATTTTGCCATAACTTCCTTTAACAGTTTTTAACATTTTCCCTGTACATTCAAAATTTCCCATTTTTGAATAAATTAGTTACATATACTGTTTTCCAACCTAATGGAATCATTTCCAAATCTAAAATTAAAACCAAATGTTAAACTAACACTAGCTAGCTTTTCACTCTAGGATGTAGTCCATCAGGAGCCAAGCACTTGTCAGCTCACCGCTCCAACAGCTTGCTCAGTATGACTTTGACAGTGTGTTCTGCCCTCCTTCCATTTCCTCATTTACAGCTTTTTCTAGGATATTACTCATATCCTGTACAGTGAAGAATGATGCAAAATACCTGTTCAATTCATCCACGGTTTTGTTATTTCCCAGGCTCATTTTATAGATCAACACTCACTTTAACGTTTTTCAGAAAAGGTCTTTGGAATTTTTTTTCGTACTCTTAATTTTTTCCTTCCTTAGTAATTTGGTTTTATTTGGTTATTCATGCTATGGTTTTCACTTTATCAAAAAAACATCTTTTTATTGAAAAAAGACAAGCAGATAAATTGGAGTAATCCAAGCTATCTATTTATAAAACCATTCAAAGATTTTTAAATACAGGAAAGGTATAATTTCATTAATCCCAAGATATTCCTTTTTATAAACCATATTTTTATGGTACCCAGAAAAACAAAACTTGTGCAATATTCACAAGCATCCTTTTATCTAACACCTTTTTTGGGCTTAAGTAATTTGTGGCTTTACCTTTTTAGACTGGAGCTATTGTTCACCTGAACAATATACTCTGTTTTAATCCCAACACTTCTGGTCTGGGGCTAGCACGACTGCTTCTCTCAGAAGTAACCTAGTTTATACTCTTCTCAAGAGCATGGATCTGGACAGCCATCCTATTCCAATAATGTCACAGGACTGCTACACTCAAAAATGGAATTAAACTTGTCTTCTCCCTACTATAGAAATTTCTCAGCAGCATTTTAAAAAACGTTCCAGTGCCACCTCACAAACCTTGAGGCCCATTTATTTATTTTATTTACTTGCTGGGTTGCAAAGCAATTTAAATAAACAGAAGCCCACTTGTGGTGTACAAAATCCATTCATTCAAATGCCAGGCCTCAAGACTGTTTTTCTTAAAATAAATCACTATGGCTGCAGAAGTGTTTACAAGTTGATTATTAACTTCACACACACAGAAAAACTACCAGTTATTTACGCTAGAATCAGCCAAACTCTCAACAAGTAGCATCTTATGTAAATCCTGCAGTTTACTTCCAAACAAATAAAAATGATAACAGATTTCTTGCCTGAAGTCCACAAGGCTCCAGACTGTGTGTTGATCTTGCATTGATTTTGTTGGAACTTTGCAGCAGGCCAAGGACCAATATAGGCTGACAGCAACAACAAAGGGGAGAAGGCAAATTACATGTGACTAGAATCTCTGGGTCACGCTTGCAGACTGAATAAAGATATTCTGAAAGCGCAGTTTGCAGTTGGCTTTCCGATCGTAGAACAGGCTACGTTGTGAATAGTGAATGTAATACAGAAGAGGTAGAGGTAAATTGCTGCTTCATCGAGGAAGTGGTTTTGGGCATTGGACAGTGAGGACAGGTACTAAAGGGGTCAATATTACACTTGTGTTTGCACAGAAACGTGTGGTGAGGGGAAATGTTGAGCGTGGTTTGAGGATTGGAGTGTTGTGGGAGAAGCAGTTGCTTTGGAATATTGACTGCATGGAAGGGGAAAATGTGTTTGGTGACATGCTGGAGTTGGCAGAAATGCTGGAGGATACTCCTTTTAAATAAGGGGCAGGTGGGGCCGAAAGTGAGGACAAGTAGAGTTCTATCACTTCTGAAAGGGTTGGGAAGGAGTGGGGGCCAATTTTGTCTTATAGATCTCTATGACCATACTTATTTATATGGGTGTGGGAAATAGGTGGAATGAGGCTAATGCCCCTCTCAGCCAGGTTTGGGTGAGCAGTGGAAATTCCTGGTTGTGGAGAAAGAAAGGCTTGGTGGAAGCAGTATTACAAAGCCCTGGAGCTCTATAGCACAGGAAAAGGCCCTTTTGTCCATTATGTCCTCAGCAGTCAAAAACAACCACCGAACTATTCCAATCCCGTTTTCCAGCACCTGGTCTGTAGCTTTGTGGCATCACAAATGCATATTTAAAAAGAACTTGAATGTTATGAGGGTTTCTGCCTCAGCCGTCCTTACAGGCACCGAGTTCCAGATTCCCACCTTCCTTGGGGTGAAAAAGATGTTCCTCACATCTTCTCTAAATCTTATGCCCCTTACCATAAGACCCTGTTCATTGATTTCTCCATCAACACACTATCTATGTCCCTCATAATCTTATACATCTCCATCATGCCCCTTGTTAGTCCCCTCTGTTGTAGGGGAAACAATCCCAATCTGACCACTGTCTCCATAATTGAAATTCTCCAGCTCAAACAACATCTCCTCTGCTGTTATATCCTTCCTATAATGTGAATTCCAGCACTGAACACAATTCAGGTTGGCCAAATCAATATTTCATATAATTCCAGTATCATCTTCCTGCTTTTAAACTCTGTGCCTCAGCTAGTAAGGCAAGTGCACCAAAGTTCCTCGATGTTTCTGAGGGTCCTACCATTCGTTATATTCACTTGTTTTTGACTTGCCCAAATGCATAACCTCACATACGGATTGAAGTCCATTTGCAGACCAGCATGTCTGCATCTCCCTGGAATCTGAGGTTATCTTTCTCATTATTTACCATCCTAGCAATTTTCATATCATCTGTGAACTTACTGGTTAACCCTCCTGCAGTCAAGTTTAAATGGTTTGTATTGGGGATCTTGCTGTTCGTGGTTTATACTGACCACTGTCAGACCTCTCTGTATGCAGACTTTCTGTTAGAAAACCACTCCTGAATCAACACTCCTGTTTCCTGCCACTCAGCCAATTGTCAATACAGTTGTCGAACCATGGGCTCTTAGCTTTGCTATCAGTCTTCCATGTGGATTTTATAAAAGAACTTGCTGAAGCCCAAGTAGAATACATCAAAATCATTGCATTTACCTACACTCCTGATCACCTCTTCAAAAAGTTCAATATAGAACATTACAGCACAGAACAGACCCTTCAGCCCACGATGTTGTGCTGACCATTGATCCTCATGTAAGGTAAACCTAATGTACGAAGCCTCAAATTTCTGTGACCATATGCATGTTCAGCAGTCCCTTAAATATCCCCAATGACCTCGCTTGCACAACTGATGCTGACAACGCATTCCATGCTCTGCGTAAAGAACCAGCCTCTGACATCCCCTCTATACTTTGCACCAAACAGCTTAAAACTATGACCCCTCGTGTTAACAATTTCTGCCCTGGAAAAAAGTCCCTGGCCATCAACTCTTTCTATGCCTCTCAATATCTTGTACATCTCAGTTAGGTCCCCTCTCTTCCTCCTTTTTTCCAATGAAAGAAGTCAGAGCTCCATCAACCTCTATTCGTAAGATAAGCCCTCCATTCCAGGCAGCATCCTGGTAAACCTCCTCTGAACCCCCTCCAAACCCCCTCCACATCTTTCCTATAATAGGCGACCAGAACTGGACACAGTATTCCAAGTGCGGTCTAACCAAACTTTTATAGAGCTGCATGGCTCTTAAACTCAATCCCCCTGTTAATGAAAGCCAAAACACCATTTGCTTTCTTAACAACCCTGTCCACCTGGGTGGCAATTTTAAGGGATCTATGTGCCTGCACACCAAGATCCCGCTGTTCCTCCACACTGCCAAGAATCCTGTCTTTAATCCTGTACTCAACTTTCAAATTCGACATTCCAAAATGCATCACTTCGCATTTATCCAGGTTGAACTCCATCTGCCACCTCTGAGCCCATTTCTGCATCCTGTCAATGTCACGCTGCAGCCTACAACAGTCCTCTACACTATCAACGACACCTCCAACCTTTGTGTCGTCTGCAAACTTGCTAACCCATCCTTCAATCCCCTCATCCAACTCATTAATAAAAATTACAAAGAGTAGAGGCCCAAGAACAGAGCCCTGTGGAACACCACTCACCACTGACTTCCAGGCAGAATACTTTCCTTCCACTACCACTCACTGTCTTCTGTCAACCAGCCAATTCTGAATCTAGACAGCTAAATTTCCCTGTATCCCATTCCTCCTGACCTTCTGAATGCGTTTACCATGGGAACCTCATCAAATGCCTTACTGAAGTCCATATACACCACATCCATCACTCGACCCTCATCAACATGTCTAGTAACATCCTCAAAGAACTCAATAAGATTTGTGAGGTGACCTGTCCCTCTCAAAGCCGTGCTGACTGCCTATAATCAAGCCATGCTCTTCCAGATGGTCATAAATCCTATCCCTCAGAATCCTTTCTAACACCTTGCAGATGACAGACGTGAGACTGACTGGTCTGTAATTGCCAGGGATTTCCCTATTTCCTTTCTTGAAGAGAGGAATTACGTTTGCCTCCCCCTAGTCCTCAGGTACGACTCTGGTGGAGAGCGAGGATGTAAAGATCTTCGCAAGCAGCGAAGCAATCACATTTCTCGCTTCTCAAAGCAGCCGAGGACAAATCTGGTCTGGCCCTGGCGACTTGTCAATCTTAATGTTTGTCAAAATGTTCAGCACATCAGCTTCCTCAATCTCTCTCTGTTCCAACATGCTTACCTGCTTCTCAATGGTTTCATTCACTACAAGGTCCTTTTCTTTAGTAAAGACAGAAGCAAAAAACTCATTTAGGGCTTCCCTTACCACCTCAGACTCTATACGCAAGTTCCCTATACTATGCCTGCTCGGCCCTACTCTTTCTTTGATCATTCTCTTATTGCTCACATACATGTAAACTGGCTTTGGTTTCTCTAATCCTTCCTGTCAAGCTTTGTTCGTGCCCCCTCCTGGCTCTCCTCAGACCATTTTTGAGCTCTTCCTCACCTGCCTGTAATCCTCTAGAGCTGAGAAAGGCCCTTGCTTCCTCCACCTTACGTAAGCTGCCGTCTTTCTATTGACGAGAAGCTCCTCCGCTCTCATCATCCAAGGTTCCTTTATCTTACCCCTTCTTACCTGTCTCACATTTGTGCATCACTCGCAACAACTGTTCCTTAAACAGTCTCCACATGTCTATAGTGCCCTTTCCATGGAACAATTGCTCCCAGTCCATGCTTCCCAACTCACATCTGATAGCATCATAGTTTCCTTTTCCCCAATTAAATATCCTCCCATTGTGCCTGCTTCTCTCCTTCTCCATAGCTATGTAGAACGTGAGGGAGTTGTGGTCACTATCGCCAAAATGCACTTCCACTGCAAGACCTGACACCTGCCCCGGCTCATGGCCGAGCACCAAATCCAAAATGGCTTCTCCCCTCGTCGGCCTGTCAACGTACTGAGTTAGGAAACCCTCCTAGACACAACTTACAAAAACAGCTCCTTCCAAACCATCTGCTCGAAGGAGGTCCCAATCAACATTGGGAAAGTTCAAGTCACCCATTACAATAACCCTACTACATTCACACTTTTCCAAAATCTGCCGACCTATGCTTTCTTCAATCTCCCTGCTGCTATTGGGGGGCCTGCAGTAAACCCCTAATGAGGTGACTGCCCCCTTACTGTTCCTAATTTCCACCCATACTGACTCAGTAGGCAGACCCTCCTCGACAATGGTAACTTCTGTAGCTATGATACCGTCTCTGACTACCCCCCTCCTCTTTCTCCCCCCCTTTTTAAATTCTCTAAACTCTGGAACATCCAGCAACCATTCCTGCCCCTGAGAAACCCACGTCTCTGTTATGGCCACAACATCATAACACCAGGTACTGATCCATGCTCTAAGCTCATCACTTTTATTCCTTATACTACTTCCATTAAAGCAAACACACTTTAACCGAGCCTTTGGTTCTTTCCCAGGAAAATTCCTTTCCACTTGGTCAGACTGAACCATGTTGACTGTTCTTGATTAACGTTACATATTCAACAAAGAAATTCACCAAAGATCTTTAGCTAGCACCTTCCATCCGAAGGACAAGGGCAGCACATACGTGGAAAACGGTCAAAACGTGTGGTGCTGGAAAAGTACAGCAGGTCAGATAGCACTCAAGGAGCAGGCGAGTCAACGTTTTGGGCAGAACCCCTTCATCAGGAATATTGGGGGTGCAGGGGTGCCCAATGGGGCTGAGCAATAAATAAGGACGGGGGGGTGCTGTTAGGGAGAGGGGAGGTAGCTTGGAACATAGTAGGTGGATGCAGGTGAGGGGAAATGGTGATTGATCGGAGCAGATAGGTAGGAAGGAAGATGGAGAGGTAGGACAGTTCAAGAGGGCGGTTGGATCTAGGATAAGGTGGAGGGAGGGGAAATGAGGAAACTGATGAAATCGACTTTGATGTCGTGTGGTTGGAGGGTCCCTAGGTAGAAGATGAGCCATTCTTCCTCCAGGCATTGGGTGGCTAGAATTTGGCAGTGGAGGAGGCCTCTGACTTGCGTGTCCTTGGTGGAGCGGAGGGGGAATTGAAGTGGTCAGCCACAGGGTGTTGGGATTGTTTGGTGCATGTATCATGGAGATGTTCTCTGAAATGTTCTGTAAGTTAGCGTCCTGTTTCCCCAGTGTAGAGGAGATCATATCGAGAGCAACACACGGTAGATGAGGTAAAGTGTGGCACTGGAAAAGCACAGCCACTCAGGCAGCATACAAGGAGCAGGAGCGTCAATATTTCTGGATTCCCCTCCAAGCCACTCACCATCCAGACTTGGAAACATATTTCTGTTCCTACCCTGTCAGTGAATCAGAATCCTGGAATTGCCTCCGTAATGGCACAGAATGTGGGCTGCAGCAAGGTTAAGAAGGCAGCTTGCTATCACCACCTTAAGCACATGCAATAAAAACGCTGGCCTGTCAGTGACACACACAGCGTGAATGTATTTAAAACAAAAATGATCCTCAATGTAGCATTGTATCCATGCATACAGCAAAAACTATTTGCATTTATTTAGCACCTTTGACATAACAAAACCTCTGAAGTCACTCCACAGATGTGTTACATTACAGAGTAAGACACCAGGTCACATTAAGAGATAATTGATCCGATAACCAAAGCTTGGACAAGATAGTAGGTGTTAAGGAGCACCTTAAAAGAGGAAAGTGACACAGGGAAGCAGAAGGCCAGTATTCTAGAACTTGGGGCTAAGACAACTGGAGGTAGAACATGGGATAAACATACAGACGATAATGGAATAGTGTAGGTTAGATGGGCTTCGGATTGGTTTCACAGTTCGGTGAAATATCAAGGGCTGAAGGACCTGTAGCGCTATGTTCTATGGGAGATTAGATTGAATTTATTTGCACATAGAGTCCTACAAACTGGTCCGTGCCAACCAAAATGTCCACCCATTTCCTTGCACTTGGCCCATATCCTTCTAACCCTTTCCATGTATTTGTCCAAATGCCCTTTAAACATTTACTGTACCCACCTCAATCATTTCCACTGGCAGCTCATTCCATATGCGTACCACCCCCTGTGTAAAAGAAAGTTTCCCCTCAGGTTCCCATTTATTCTTTCCCCTCCAACCTTAAACTGATGCCCTCAAATCCTTGATTTCCCCAGTCCTGGGAAAAAGACTAAGTACATTCACCCTATGCTTGTCTCACATGATCTTGTGCACCTCTATAAGGTCCCCCTTCAGTCTCCTAGACTCTAAAGAAAAACGCTGAAAATGTGTTGCTGGAAAAGCGCAGCAGGTCAGGCAGCATCCAAGGAGCAGGAGAATCGACGTTTCGGGCATGAGCCATTTCTGACACATTTTCAGCTCTGATCTCCAGCCTCTGCAGTCCTCATTTTCTTCTCTAAAGAAAAACATCCTAGCTTGTCCAACCTCTCCCTATAACTCGGACCATTGAGTCCAGGCAACATCCTTGAATATTGAGTCTAGAGGTAATAAAAGCATAGGTGATGGAAATAAGTGGGTGCAGAAAGACCTGGACAACATATGGGAAAATAGTATGTATAGCATCCTGAAGTTGCTATTGACTAGGAAGTGAACTGGATTAGCTATGTTCATAGTGTTGCTACAAGAGCAAGTCAGAGGCTAGAAATCCTACCACCACCTTGAGGTCAGGTTGGGTGTTAATATTTCTTCTAGTTCTGTTTATAACTTCTAGAATCCTATATAATTTTAATCCGCCTTCTCAAAATGTCCTGTTTTTTTTCAAAGGCGTTTGTCAGTATGTTCCCTATGGCTTGGGCACCCCATTCTGACGGCATATCATTTAATTTAGATTACTTTGCTTCATTCTTATCAACCTGTGACTCATGTACCCCGTGGCCAGTGTCCCTCAGTGATTTTGACCTGTCCTTGGGTGATTGCATCCAGCAGGGGATAGCATTGCCAAAAGCTATCACTCCTCTGCTGGCTTTGGCTGCAATGACAGCTGCTTGCCTGTGATTAGTTATCCACTCTCCGGGCTTGGGTTTCTATCTGCAGAGCTTTTGATCCTGGAGAAGGTTCCACCAGTGTCTAGGAAGATCTTCCCCCAAAGAAGGTAACCTAGGGCTCTCACTGGTTGTCCAGCAGTGGATGAGACCCTGGTCATCTATGTGATAAGTGAGCATACAAATGATTATGTTTGATAAATTGCTGTTTAGATTTCAGCTGCAGTACTCTGGACAATTCTAGGACGCAAGCTTCAGAAAAGGTGTCAAAGCCTTTGAAAAGATGCAGAAGGAGTCAATTAGGATGTTAGCATGGAGGTGGGATTTCAGTGATAAGAGACATTCAGATTGATCTCCTTCCAACAGCAAAGATCAAGAGATTTTTGAGGTTTTCAAGATTACATCTTTTGACTGAGCAAAGTAACCAAATCCAGGTTTACCTGGCCATTCCCACAACTGTGAGGGTGCCACTGGCAATTTTTGTTCTTGTTGACGCAGTGGGCATTGTCCCACCAAAGCAGCTATGTCAGCATCCAGCCTTGGCCACCCTATGCTTGCTAGCTTCTTGCTAGCATCTTCATCTTGGAAACCCCTGGTGGAGTTCAGTCAGTATCTGGCAGCGACCTTTACCTGGGACAATCACTCTTGTTCCCCATAGTAATAAGCCGTCCTCACAGTGATCTGGTCCTGACTGATCCAGAAGGGTGTTAATCTTGATCATAATGGTCCTCCTGTTTCCCCTGTTTCCCCCATTACCATCAGCTGTTTGCTTTGTAAGAACAAGATCTCCTTGTGTCCAAAGAAGGAAGTTGTCAGAAGGGTGTCCAGAAAGTTTTAAAACCAGCACAAAGTCTTCCGGGAAGGAACCACCGGTGGAGTATCTGACCGAAAGGCGTGGCTCAAGTCAGCCACATTAGCCACTTGGCTTCCTGGACTGTGTGCACTAACTGAGAATAAGGGCCCACTGCTGAATTCTACCAGAAGCCATGGATGGTATTGCCTTGCCTTCCTTCGGAAGGTGATTGTGATTTGTTACTAGGACAAATTCCCATCCATAAAGATACTGATGGAACTTCCTCAGGCCAAAGATGACTACCAAATCTTCCTTCTGTATCTGGGCAGTTTTGCATTCTGCATCAGCCAACATCCAGGAAGCTATCGGGTGCTCCTCTCCTTCGGGCTGCTGGTGAGCCAACACTACCCCACACCATATGGGGAGGCTTCACACGTCTGCTTCGGATCATAATGTGCCAACACCTTAGGTGACAGTAGCTGCTTTTTCACCTCCCTAACGGCTACTTTTTGGCTATGTGACTCATTTCCAAGGCTGACACTTTTTCAACACGGGTGACAAGATGGAGGCCAGGTTACATATGAAATTTCTGTATTAACTCACCAACCGAAGGAAAGGCCGAGGCTCTGGTGTAAACTTGGGAAGCTGGGGCACCATTGAGCATCCTTACTTTATCTTCCAATGGGTGTAACCCTGTTAGGTCTGTTGGGGTGCTTGGAACACACATTTTTCCCCTCTAAGGCATTAGTCCACCTCAGAGACACATTTAAGCACTCTGTGCAAGTGCTCTTTATTGATCTTCCCGTTATCCAGATAAATGGTAATCTGGGGTAGCCCTTGTAAAATGTTCTCCATGGTCCACTGGAAAAGGACACAAGTTGATGATACCCCAAATGGCAGTCTTGTATATTGTGGCATCCAGTTGCAATTGCAGGTAGGTGTGGCTCATGTCCAACTTCATAAAGAACAGCTTCCCCCCCTCACCGGCATTCTTACATACAGATCCTCGATGAGAGGGATTGAGTATTTATCCAGCTGAGGGAGACAGTGTATCGCTTGCTTAAAATCCCCACAAAGATAAACTGAACTGTCAGGCTTCACAATCTGTACGACTGGTGCTGCCCATTCTACAAGCTGCAGTACTTTGGTGATTTCTTTGCCCTCCAGCCTCCTGATTTCTGCCTCTACTTCTGCCAGCAAGGAAAATAGTACAGGGCGGGCCATGCCAAATTGTGGAATTGTTTCCTGGTCAACATGTAAAGTGGCTTTGGCCCCTTTGAAAGTCCCAAGCCCCTTCTGTGTCTTTCACTAGGACTGCAGTGGGACAGCCATTTTCTAATTAAAATATATTGAGCCAATTTAGGTGATTCTTCCTCAACCAATTCTGCTCCAGTGGGCTTGGGCCTGAGCCTCTTGCTACCATCAGTGTTAATTGCACCAACTGCTTCTCATAGGAAACCAGAACCAAAGTTGTTCCCTTATTTGCAACGGTTCCCCAACATATGATCTCAGTCTGGCTGAGGTCTTGCTCAAAGTCCTGAGCAAATCTTATTAAAGACTGGTTCTACAACCATTGATACAGATGTACTGGTATTGACGTCCGTGAGAACCAGATGACCATTTAACCAATTTTAATTAGTTTCCGATTTGGATGTCACTAAATTTGTTCCAACTCACATGTTGGGGGACTTTCCAGGATGCGGACTACCATGGATATCAGCCTTCAAGATTTCTTACTCAAGTCAGGCCTTGTAGGCCTCCTTTGCTGTCTTGAGTCCACACACCGGCAGCAGCTACAATGGTTTGTTGGCCGAAATCCTGAAGAACTTCTTAGCCACTGGGGCAAGGTTCAGCTTTAGTGTGGGGGGCCAGCCTAGGGTCCCTGTGTAAATCTGTGATTACCTACATTTAAGTGGTGTTCCCCAAGCTGAGTTGGACAGGTGAGGGTGCCCACTTCCTTTTGGAATGCCTGTAGTTCCCATACTCCACTTGCTGAATTTTCTAATGAGTTGTAGTGCCTGTTTGAGGTCTAGCTGGGCTTTGGCTAGTAAGCACTTCTCCACGGTTATGTCATTAATCCCACTCTCATCACTACTGAAATAAGTGCAAGGAGACTGGTATCCTGTCACCAAGTCACCCTTTATTTACCTATGCATAATATCAGCCAGCTTGGAGTCAGTCCCCCTAACTGAGGAGATTCTAAATCCCCTGTTTATACTTTTTTAGGAGATTCTAAATCCCTTTTTTCTTTGTTATCCCACACTCCTTTGTTTTCCCCCACAGCACTCATGTGTGTTTGTAAGTGCAGGAACTCCATGAAGACACCATTTGTACAAATAATTTTATTCAATATTTCTATCACCAGGGAAAAAAACACCTATGTGACTAGGGAACCAGTAAGAACAAAAGAGAAGTACAGCACAGGAACAGGCCCTTTGGCCTTCCTAATTAAACAAAAAAAACCCTTCTACCCTTATTCTGTCAATATCCCCCTATTCCTCCCTACTCCTATAACCATCCAGATTCCTCTTAAGTGTCGCCAACATGCCTGCATCCAACATGTCTTCTGGCAGAGCTTACCAAGCTCTTATCATTCTCTATGTGCAAAACTTCCCCTGCACGTCTCGCTTAAACTTGCCCCCCTCACCTTGAATCTATCCCCGATAGGGGAAAAGCTTGCATGAAGAAAGATTGGTGGAATTGGGTAGGGATTAAATCAAAATAGAGTTGGAGGTGGAAGTAAAGTACTGCAACCCCGGGGTACCCATCTCTCCCTAAAGGCATCAAGGGCATTGTATGTGCTCCCTCTCCAAGGTCTCCTGGACTTGAACGTAGTCACAGAAGCGGGGCAGATCTATACATATTATATATTTTTTTCTTTTCTCACTTGTGGTTAGCCAGCTTGGAGTTGGTTCCTGAATTGAGGAGATTCTAATCTCCTGATTATCCTTTTTTCCCCTACCCCCTACACTACTGCTGTATGACTGGATTATAGTGGTGCTGGAAAAGGCACCATCCTCGGAGCAGTAAAATTTGGGGCAAAAGCCCTTCATCAGGGCTTTTCTGATGAACTGCTGTGCTTTTCCAGCACCACTCTTATCTAGACTCTGGTTTCCAGCATCTGCAGTCATTGTTTTTACCTGCTGTATGACTACTGCTTACGTTCTTCAGCACCCATGTTTGCATGTAGGTGCAAGATACATTGAAAACGCCAAGTGAAAATAACTTTATTAGCATTCCACCACCAGGAAAGACACCCATGCAGCCAATGAAACAGTGACAAGCAAAGCCCAGAGTAAACAATGCTTACATGAAAAAAGGAGGGTGGGGACTAAATCAAAATAGAGTTGGAGTGGGAAATAAAGCATTCCATTTCCTCAGTGCGCACCTCTCCCTAAAGGTATGCAGAGGATTGGTGGACACTGCATGCTCCTTCTCCAGTGATGCCCAGGCCTGAACATAATCCCTGTTTATACCTTTTTTTTTTCTTTTTATTGCCCCTACATTACTGCCTAACTGCGGTAGTGCTTATTTTTCCTCCCGCACCCATGCAGGTGTGAGACACAGTGAAAGACACAAGGTGTACTAATCTTTATTCAGTTTCCACCACCAGGAAGAAAGGAAACACCCAAGTGGCCAGTGACAAGCAGTGCCCTTCACATCAAAAGGCAATGCTGTGTGATCAAACAGTAAAGGGGAGGACGGGGATTAAATCAAAATAAAGTTGGAGGGGGAAATAATGCACTCCACTCCCTGCGGTGCCCACCTCTCCCTGAACAACTCCAGGGTGTTGGTGGAGACTGCGTGCTCCTTCTCCAAGGACACCCGGGCTCTAACGTAACCGCGGAAGAAGGGCAGGCAGTCGGCCCTAACGACCCCCTCTACGGCCCACTGCCAGGACCTATTTATGGCCAGTTTGGCCAGGCCCAGGAGCGAACCATCCCCAGTTTATATTAGTCAGCCAGGCCTTACTGATTTGAGGTGGTTAATCTGGGCCAATCAAGGATCTCATAGTCTACAATATCCACCTGGTTCCAGTCACTACAGGAGGAAGTTCAGGAGCCCAGGATCTTAGCTGACGAAAATATGCTCCCCAATAGTAGACAAGATGCAGAAATTTGAAATGTAGAATCAGAGGGGATGACAAATGGGCAGAGGTGACACCATGAAGGATTTGGAAATGCTGAATTGCGGCTTTGCTCAGCTCGAAGCCAGTACAGGTCAGCAAGCTTATGTTGAGGCATCATTGTCCATGATAGAAATCATCTCCCTAATTGGAGAAGATTGGATAGAATGATTATGCTAGTGATGTGTTTTAGACAAAACACTAACCACAATATTCAATAACCATTGTTTTTCCCTTTAACTTTCTTTGGTCTATGTTTATGTTCAGAATAAAGATGAAGAAAAGTTATTTTGGAGGGAAGGGGATTCTAGATTGTTTCTGTGTAATTGTAATTTAGTTTGTGGGCGCTGCTTAAAAACTGTCACTCTAATGCTATTTCCTTGATATTTCTACAGCTCGGAAAGGTCCAGATGGGGTGGTAATTTCCAATAATTACTGTGACTTCTGTCTTGGTGGGTCAAATATGAACAAGAAAACAGGCAGGGCTGAAGAGCTGGTCTCATGCTCAGACTGTGGGCGCTCCGGTAGGTACATCCCTGGAATTCTACCAAATTATCTTTCAGATGAACTCATTGACTTGCTTGATAACCATGGGACCTGGGAGACACATAGTGCTGCTATTGTCAGAATAAAATGATTAGTGCCTTGAGGAGAGACATGCACAGCTTCCTCTGAACGGATGTGCTGTGCTGCACCAGATATTTGCCAATAACAAAAATATATTTCAAGTGCATTACTGACACTAGATTTTGCTGATAATGAACTAAGAACACAGGACTGAAAGAATACCAAGTGTACAAACTGAGAGAAATATTAGAATTTGCAAATTGAATGTCAGAGTAATTTTCTTTTTTAAATATCATGTTAGTTTTTTTTTAAATGCTTTATTCCATAGCCTAATTATCAAAACACCTATTTGATAAATACAGATCAGAACTTTAAATTGCCACATAATTTTAACTTCACACTAACTCTGTGGTTGATGACTGTTTAACAGTTGGTGAAAGCTTCACACCTATTTGCTCGGCAGTTGAATTGTGTCATGTACAAGATAGAATACAACATATCTCATTTTAGCTTAGTTTGCAGAATAGAGCAAATGAAAGGTGAAACCCAGTTTTGGCTTTTAAGCTTTGGTTCCTATTTCTTCACTGTTCTGACATTATTAGTGAAATTTGCAGCAGTTTAATTTAGTATTTTAATGTTGCAGTGATATTTTTAATTTTTCATTTACATTTTCTCACACCCACTTTTCCTTTAATCAGTTTTAAAACAAAAATGAGGCATTTCAATCGATGTACCATTTATACGCTTAGCTTGTGAATTTTAGCTATTGTTTTTCTGTGTTATTCCTACATCCTCATCATTCCCTAAAAATGTTCCTGAGGCTACTACTTGTGCTTATTGCATCGACATTCGAGGTTACGTGGATGTGAATTTGAGCTTCCTTTTTGTTGTTTAAAATACATTTCAACCCAGACTGATAGAACTGGAAATAAAAAGAACTGCTCACACTAGTCATAGATATCAAGTAAATAAAGGAAATACTGAAAAAGCCAAGAAGTCTGATCAGCACCCAAGAGACAAAACACGGCAACATTATGGGGAACGTTGCAGATATAGCCTTTGTTTCAACCATAAGGATAAGTTTTTATTTAATTTTTATTTGCTTGTCAGGCATGCTGTGTAATCCCAACAATTTTTAATAATTCAAGCAAATTGTAATTCATCAAGAATTATAATCAAATCTGGATTTCCACAATGTATTCCGCCAAATACTATTTCAATATAAACAAGTCTAGTTTAAAGTATTTATGCAGCACATTTTGACTGGTTCCCAAGATACTTTGTATTTTACTTTTTAAAAAAAGAAGTGCTTGATTTCATTTCAGAAAATTCAGATTTTGTGTTTGGTTCTGAACCAAGTAAATTAAGAGATTTATGTTCTTCTAATCTCATGATTAAATTTAACCCTTTCGCTGACTGATTTGTAACAGAAATAGCAGGGTCTGAAGTTAAGATTTGAGGATTCTTGCTAGCATAGATCTTGTTATTTCAGAGGTAGGATCTATGATTGATTTTTTTATTTTTTTTCATTTTGTGTGTGTGTGTGTGTATTGCTGTACCCATGTGCTGATATGTACATCATCATACATGTTAGCTTATTTGGGACAAGGAGCCATAAAGGATCTGGACTTGCGAAATGCAGAGGATTTGTTTGGTGCTTCGTCTGAAAGTGACACTTCCACATTTCATGGCTTTGATGACGACGATATCGATGAACTGCTATCAAACAAAAGTGTTCATTCACCTGCTAGTAAAGATGCAGATAACCAGTGCAGCAGCTAAATACGTGATTGTGGGAAATACCTGCTAGCACACACAAAAAAAAAACACAATCGGGCGAGATTAAATGAATGACCTTGACAACAAAGAAGGCTTGTTTAGCCAAAAAGCTCCTGCTGAATTCTAGACCTGTTTTCATGTGAAACTGGGCTGTTGAAAATGAGCAGAGTCGATGCTTTTGTTTGTTCATCAGTAAAGAAGAGAATCTCTAACTCTGAAGATGATCAGGATTTCTTTTGGCTCGTGATTTGTGTGTTTTTGTTTAAAACAAATAAGACAGACATTTGACTGATCTCCCTACATTACTGAGTGAATGGGGGACACAGGGATCTGATGTACTGTGGGCGATACCACTGAGCTAAATGGACTTGCCCTTACAAAGTGCAATCAATGGCTTTAAGTCAACTAGCTCCCTCCCTTCAGCAGGCAAAGTTGTCTTGACCTACTTTTGCCGTGCATATTACATCGAAGCTCCTGGCAAGTGGAAACGTGGTCTCCAGGCTCCACTTTACACCTCTTGCACCTGCAGTTCCAAGCTTTTGTGGCAATTAAGTTCACTGTGATACACTGAAGGAAGTGGAGTTTATATAAGAGAAGTTTTAATTTTTTGAAGGAAAAGAAAACTATGCTTGTCCATTCAGGGACTTGTACCTTTTTTTTTGTTTGAGTTTTTTTTTGGTCAGCTGACTTTCTTTTCTGCTGCTAAAGCATTTTGTTTCCATCGAATGAAGGAACCACATCATTAGGCATGTGTTCTGATGACAGAAATAGAATGACACCAGCAACCTTTTTGATCCTGTTAATTTGAAAGGAGTTCATCATTTGCATTGCAAAGGTATGTGTGCAAGATTTTTGTTTTTAATTCACTTTTAAACAGAAATTCTTAAGCAGAATTGCATGATTTGCAGTAATTGCTTTTTTGTCTTGTTGGCTTAACTCTTGTGGTCTGGGCAGGCTATGTATTCTATATTAAAACATGCAGATGTATTGTTTTGAAATTTATTAATGCAGCACATTTTGACCTGTAAGAAGACTCTCTAACAACCATGCAGCCTTCTAAACAAACAGCTCTCCTCTACCATTCCTCACCACAGAATTGCCTCGATGCCGGTGGTTACCATGCAAGCCATTTCCTGGAAGGAAGGCCAGAAATGAATTGTGACCATTTTCCCATGGAATTTTGCCTCTTTAGCAACTCCGTTATGCGACTCAGACTCAGGAAGGCCCTGAGAATGTGCAGTATGAAGGACGACTTCATTGTGAATTAGATGTTTGTATTTATTAAACTGACAGCTAAGCTGCTCTCTAGCTTTTTGGAGGGGAGGGGAATGTGTGGTAATATATTGAATAATTCATATATTTGGAAATATTGAACTTTATCCAAAAAATCCGACTATTTTGTGTAAGTCTTATTTTTCTCTCTCAAAAAAATTGCATCATTTTGAATGATGAATGTGTTGGCTAGTTTTACTGATGAATTCTCTAAAAACTGAAATCAACTCTGCTCAATTTTGTTGTCAAAGCCATTTGTTTGAATCTCAGTAGGATTGCTGCAAGTGGATGTGGTAAGTGTCAGGTGTGTCTATCAGATGTCTGGAAGTCTAGTCATTACTTTCTATTTATTGATTAGTTTCACTGTAATTTGCTGTAACCCCTCTCCCCAACCCTTTGTGAAAAAGTATTGTCACCATCAAGTGGATGGTATTGTTTGTTGTACAATGTTAAATGTAAAAACAATGTTCTTTATAAACTGGATTAAAATGCTGCTGAGCTTATAAAGTTTTTATTTGATAAAAAAAAATAAACTGCATATTGGTCTCCCTTTGTCCATTTTACGTGTGGCATTTTTCCTTAATTTCTGACTTGGTGTTTTGTACGTAGCTTGAATTTGCAATTAATGTTGGGTTGAATTTTTTTTGCGTTTGATAATTTTATAGACCTGGTTAGTTATGTAGCTGCAGCATGTTATATAATAGCTGACAAACTTAATACTTAGTAGCCCTGCCCAGCAGCGAAAGGGTTAATGTTTAGTTAAAAAGGTCTTGGTTGTTTTTCACGCGCTCTGTCCCATTTTGCCCCCCTGATCCCCCACACACCACCAACCACTTCTTTCTCTCTCTGTCTCTGTCTGTCTGTCTGTGCGTCTCTCTCTCTCTCTCTCTCTTCCCCCCCCCGCCCTTTTTTTCTCTCCCCTCATCTCTGTTTGTATCTTTCTTGCTGTGAATTAAGAAATGTGTATAAACATCTCCTGTTTGTGCATTTCCTCAGGTCACCCCACCTGTTTACAGTTCACAATAAATATGACTGCAGCTGTGAAAACCTATCACTGGCAGTGCATAGAGTGCAAATCCTGTAGCTTGTGTGGGACTTCTGAAAATGATGTAAGTTTTCTTTTTGTAATATCCTCTTGTGTAACCAAAGAATAAAATAATATTGTTTAAAATTGTTTATCTAGTTGCTGTTAGCACTCAAAGTAGCTATATCTTCTTTTATTGAATAAATAAGTGTCCTGGGTCTAAATCCCTGATCAATCTCAAAGGATGGTTGTGAGTTGTTATATTCCACTTTTAAGAAAGAGAGATTGGACACATGTTTGGGCAATATTTGCTACTGTGAACCCATCTTCCCAGATTAAAAGTGATCTTCAGTTTTCAGTGTATAAATATGGTTTTTATTTATAAACTGTGCTGTACTGAGGAATCTCTGGCAACTGTGTCATAACTATAAGCTTTCCATTATTCTCAAATGATTCACTAGTGCTCCTTAAAAGACAATGTCCTTGTTGCAAATTTTGGACCTGCTCAAATCCGTTAGCAAAGCATCACTCATCCTTAAGTGAAAACTCTGCTTTAACCTAGCCTATAGGGTATTTTAAAAGTTAGCACAAAAGCGTTGTGAGATAGTGAAATGATTTTAGAGTGTTGGGGGTTGGGGGGGGGGGGGCGGGGGAGGCGGGGGCAGCAGTGTGTTGTTAATTGGGATCAGCAAGGGAAAAGGGGAGATTGAGGAATCAGTACAATCCATGTATTGATAATGCTGTTTCTTCTTACCCCCATGTGCTTAGTGGTTTGGGGGAAATCCCAGCAGAAAGATACACTGTGCACACTTTATTTGCTCTTTGTTATAGCAGTTTGTTAACTATGCTTGCTTTTTTGAAAAACAGTACAAAGCTGTTCAAAAGGGTTTTAGTAAAGTCAACAGTTTAGCTGTTCTACATTTGTCAAGATAGGCTTGCCGATCTAATAGGGCTCACTACTTTTGGAATGTAAACCACTCCGCCCAGGTGACTAAATAACATGCCATAAATCTGTGACGTTCATTATGAGTCAATATAAACCCTAAAATGTATACCAATATGTATTTGGAGGGCAAAATAAAATTTATATGTCCAAAATGTTTCATCAAATAGCGTTGTTATTTCTCTTGTTTGAAACATGGAACGGTACAGCACAGGGACAGGTCCTTCAGCCTACGATGTTGTGCTAAACATGATGCCAAATTAACCCAATCACTTCTGCCTGCCCTTTGGTCCATATCCCTCCATTCCTTACATATTTGTGTGCTTATCTAAAAGTCCCTTAAACACCCCAAACATGTCTGCCTCCATCAGCACCACTGGCAATGCATTCCCAACTCTTACCACTCTGTGTTTAAAAAATACAATGCCCCTCACATCTCCTTTGAACTTTTACCCCCTCAACTTAAATGTATGCCCCCTAGTATTAGACAGTTCGACTCTGGAAAAAAGATCTGACCGTCAATCCTATCTATGCATCTCATAATGTTATAGACTTCCATTAAGTCTCCCCTCAGCCTGCACTGCTCCAGAGAAAATGTGAGTTTTTCTAGCTTCTCCTTATACTCATACCCTCTAATCCAGGCAGAGTCCTGGTAAAGTTCTCTTCACCTTCTCCAAAGCCTCCACATTCTTCCTGTAATATGGCAACCAGAATTGAAGGCAATAGAACATACAACATAGAAGAATACAGCGCAGTACAGGCCCTTCGGCCCTCGATGTTGCGCCGATCAAAGCCCACCTAACCTACACTAACCCACTATCCTCCATATACCTATCCAATGCCCGCTTAAATACCCATAAAGAGGGAGAGTCCACCACTGCTACTGGCAGGGCATTCCATGAACTTACGACTCGCTGAGTGAAGAACCTACCCCTAACATCAGTCCTATATCTACCCCCCCTTAATTTAAAGCTATGCCCCCTTGTAATAGCTGACTCCATACGTGGAAAAAGGTTCTCACTGTCAACCCTATCTAACCCCCTAATCATCTTGTACACCTCTATCAAGTCACCCCTAAACCTTCTTTTCTCCAATGAAAACAACCCCAAGTGCCTCAGCCTTTCCTCATAGGATCTTCCTACCATACCAGGCAACATCCTAGTAAACTTCCTCTGCACCCGTTCCAGTGCCTCCACATCCTTCCTATAGTATGGCGACCAAAACTGCACACAATATTCCAGATGCGGCCGCACCAGAGTCTTATACAACTGCAGCATGACCTCAGGACTCCGGAACTCAATTCCTCTACCAATAAAAGCCAGTACGCCATATGCCGCCTTCACTGCACTATTTACCTGGGTGGCAACTTTCAGAGATCTGTGTACATGGACACCAAGATCCCTCTGCTCTTCCACACTACCAAGTATCCGACCATTAGCCCAGTACCCCATCTTTTTGTTACTCTTACCAAAGTGAATCACCTCACACTTAGCTACATTGAACTCCATTTTCCACCTTTCTGCCCAGCTCTGCAGCTTCTCTATATCCCGCTGTAACCTGCCACATCCTTCCTCACTGTCTACAACTCCTCCGACTTTCGTATCATCCGCAAACTTGCTCACCCAACCTTCTAACCCTTCCTCCAGGTCATTTATAAAAATGACAAACAGCAATGGTCCCAAAACAGATCCTTGCGGAACACCGCTAGTGACGGCACTCCAAGACGAACCTTTGCCATCAACTACTACCCTCTGTCTTCTTCCAGCCAGCCAATTCCTAATCCAAACCTCCAACTCACCCTCAATGCCATATCTCTGTATTTTCTGCAGTAGCCTACCATGGGGGACCTTATCAAACGCCTTACTAAAATCCATATATACCACATCTACCGCTTTCCCCTCATCTACCTCCTTAGTCACCTTCTCAAAGAATTCAATAAGGTTTGTGAGGCACGACCTGCCCTTCACAAAACCATGCTGACTATCCTTGATCACATTATTCTTATCCAGATGTGCATAAATCCTATCCCTTACAATTCTCTCTAAGACTTTGCCCACAACAGAAGTGAGACTCACTGGCCTATAGTTACTAGGATTATCCCTACTCCCCTTCTTGAACAAGGGAACCACGTTTGCTAGCCTCCAGTCCTCTGGCACTACTCCTGTAGACAAAGAGGACACAAAAATCAAGGCCAATGGCTCTGCAATCTCCTCCCTTGCTTCCCAGAGAATCCTAGGATAAATGCCATCAGGCCCAGGGGACTTATCTATTTTCACCCTTGCCAGAATTTCCAACACCTCTTCTCTACATATCTCAAAGCCATCCATTCTACTTATTCGTGCCTCAGTATTCATATCGACAACAATGTCCTGTTCCTGAGTGAATACTGACGAAAAGTATTCATTCAGTGCCTCCCCAATCTCTTCAGCCTCCACACGCAACTTCCCATTACTATCCTTGATTGGACCTATTCCTACCCTAGTCATTCTTTTATTCCTGACATACCTATAGAAAGCCTTAGGGTTTTCCCTAATCCTACCAACTAAGGACCTTTCATGTCCCCTCCTTGCTGCTCTTAGCTCTCTCTTCAGGTCCTTCCGGGCTACCTTATAACTCTCAATCGCCCCTATTGAACCTTCACGCCTCATCTTTACAAAGGCCGCCCTCTTCCATTTAACAAGGGATTCCAATTCCTTATTAAACCACGGCTCCCTCACGCGACCCTTTCCTCCCTGCCTGATAGGCACGTACTTATCAAGGACACTCAATAGTTGCTCCTTGAACAAGTTCCACATATCAATTACGCTCTTGCCTTGGAATCTACTTTTCCAATCCACACATCCTAAGTCATGCCTCACCGCATCATAATTTCCCTGCCCCCAGCTATAACTCTTGCCCTGTAGTACACACTTATCCCTCTCCATCACTAGAGTAAAAATCACAGAATTGTGGTCACTGTCCCCAAAGTGCTCACCTACCTCTAGTTCTAATACCTGGCCTGGTTCGTTACCCAGAACCAAATCCAGTATGGCCTCACCTCTTGTTGGCTTATCTACATATTGTGTCAGGAAACTCTCCTGCACACATTGGACAAACACTGACCCATCTAACGAACTTGAGCTATAGCTTTCCCAATCAATATCAGGAAAGTTAAAGTCCCCCATAACAACCACCCTATTACTGTCACTCTTCTCCTGAATCATCTTCGCAATCCTTTCTTCAACGATTCTAGGACTATTAGGAGGCCTGTAAAAGACTCCTAACAGGGTGACCTCACCTCTCCTATTCCTAACCTCAACCCAAACTACCTCAGATGGCAAATCTTCGTCCATCTTCCTTTCCAACGCTGTAATACTATCTTTGACAAGCAAAGCCACACCCCCCCCTCTTTTACCCCCACCTCTGACCCTACTAAAACATTTAAACCCTGGAACCTGCAACAGCCAATCCTGTCCCTGATCTAGCCATGTCTCCGTAATAGCCACAACATCGAAGTCCCAGGTACCAACCCACGCTGCAAGTTCACCTACCTTATTTCGTATACTTCTGGCATTAAAGTATACTCCTGGTGTGGCATAACTAAAGTCTTATTAAGCTACAACATGACATGCTGATCCTTGTAATCAGTTCCCTGATCAATAAAGGCAAGTATGCAATTTTACCTCCTTTACCACCCTATCTACTTGTGTGGCGACTTTCAGGGAGCTATGGATGTGAACCCCAAGATCCCTTCATGCTATTCAGGGTCCTTCCATTAAATGCATTCTTTTTCCTAATATTTGATCTCCCAAAGTACAGTGCCTCAATCTGCCATTTCTCCGCCCATTTCTGCAACTCCTCTATATCCTGCTGTATCTTTTGTCAACCTTCTGTACTATCCATAACTGCATTGATCTTTGTATCATCTGAAAACTTACTAACCCACCCATCTACATTTTCATCCAAGTCATGTATATATGTCACAAAAGGCACTGGAGAACACCACTAGTCACAGACCTCCAGCCAGAAAAATACCCTTCCACCCTCTATATTCTATGGGCAAGTCAATTCTGAATCTATGCAGCCAGGTCACCATGGATCCCATGCATCTTAATCTTCTGCGTGGGCCTACCATGAGGAACCTTGTCAAAAGCTTTACTAAAATCCATGTAGACAACAGCCCTACCTTTATTGATCACCTTTGTCACCACCTCAAACATTGCAATCAAGTTAATCATGACCTCTGGATGTAGATTTGCTTGCTGAGCTGGAAGGTTCATTTCCAGATGTTTCATCACCCTACTAGGTAACATCTTCGGTGGGCCTTCAGGCGAAGCACTGTTCATCATTCGTGCTTTCTATTTATATGTTTGGGTTTCTTTGGGTTGGTGATGTTATTTCCTGTTCTTTTTCTCAAGGGTGGTAGATGGGGTCTAACTCGATGTGTTTGTTGATAGAGTTCCGGTTGAAATGCCATTCTTCTAGGAATTCTCGTGCATGTCTCTGTTTGACTTGTCCTGGGATGGATGTGTTGTCCCAGTCGAAATGGTGTCCTTCCTTATCTATATGTAAGGATACTAATGAGAGAGGGTCATGTTGTTTTGTGTCTTGTTGATGTTCATGAACAAAATGATATGACCCTCTCTCATTAGTATCCTTACAATGAACATCAACAAGCCACAAAACGACATGGCCCTCTCTCACTAGTATCCTTATATATAGATAAGGAAGAACACCACTTTGACTGGGACAACACATCCATCCTAGGACAAGCCAAACCAAGACACATGCAAGAATTCCTAGAAGCATGGCATTCCAACAGGAACTCTATCAATAAACACATTGAGTTAGACCCCCATCTACCGCCCTGGAGAAAAAGAACAGGAAATGACATCACCACAGGAAATGACATCACCAACCCAAACATATAAATAGAAAGCACGAATGATGAACAGTGCTTTGCCCGGAGGCCCACTGAAGATGTTACCTAGTAGGGTGATTAAAATGTCTGGAAATGAACCTTCCAGCTCAGCGAGCAAACCTACGTCCAGACCGCAATCTGAGCTACAAATCTTCTCAAAAGACATGACCTACTGTGCTGATTGTTTACAGCAAGTCATTACCAAAATAAAAGCATGTTTGAAATAGCTATGACAAGAATTTTACTTAGAAGGTGTAAAATGGCACCCTAAAATTAAGAGTGACCACCGTATCCATGGGTCCAGTTACCACAGTTTCACTTACCTGCAGTTTACTCTGGCCCGAACATTTCAAAGGGAATGTTTCAGAACCAGGGATCAGGAGGCTGCTGGAAAGTTACACTTCCATTTAAATGAATGGGTTCGCTCCTATCCATGGTTTCAAGCTTCCAGGGTAGATCCTGGAACGTATCCCCCACGAGTACAGGGGGACTACTGTAATCATAGTGAAGGCATTCACTCCACTGATTTGATTAAGTTTGGTAACAGCATAGAGTACTTCATTTTCATTTTTTTTTATAATCATGCAAAACCAAACAAGAATGTGTGTTTTCTCAGTTGATGTTCTTGAACATGCTGACAGCTCCACACTACCTTGCACTTCTATGGAGAAAGTGAGAACTGCAGATGCTGGAGATCAGAATCAAAGAGTGTGGCACTGGAAAAGCACAGCAGGTCAGGGAGCTTCCAAGGAGCAGAAGAGTCGACACTTCGGGCATAAGTCCTTCATCAGGAATCTGAGAGGAGGAGGGAGAGCTGAGAGATAAATGGGGGGAGGATGGGTTTACCGGAATGGTAACTGGGAAGGCGATAGGTGGATGCAGGTGGGGGGCGGGGTAATGGTGATCATTTGGATCGGAGAGTGGACCGGATAGGTGGGAAGGAAGATGGACAGGTCAAGAAGGCAGTGCCAAGTTGGAGGTTGTATCTGAGATAAGGTGGGGGGAGGGGAAATGAGGAAACTGGTGAAATCAATGTTGACACCGTGTGGTTGGAGGGACCCAAGGCGGAAGGTGAGGTGTTCTTGGCATGTCCTTGGCGGAGTGGAAGGGGGAGTTGAAGTGGTTGACCACAGGGTGGAGTTGTTTGGTGCATATGCCCAGAGATGTTCTCTGAAACGTTCCATGAGTTGGCATGCTGTCTCCCCAAAGAAGAGGAGACCAGATCAAGAGCAACGGACACAGTAGTTGAGGTGTTTGGAGGTGCAGGCTCAATAATTTTGTGTGACTGGTCAGATGAGCTGAAACAGTAAGTATCTGCTAGGTTGTTGCCTGAGGAGATTGTCAGAGCCAAAGCTGGTGTGGTTACCTGGATCCTATAAAGTACATTTAAAGCAGGAATGGAAAAGCTGGCCAAACTGACTGACATGGCTGTCCCATGACCTGGAGCTGTTAAAAGTGAAAAGGTCAGAATTCAAGCCAACCTGAGAATTCAACCTCAGAATTCAATTCCACCTGTTGAGTTTCGCTTTATAATCTGCTATTTTGGGAGGTGGTTCAGAAAGCGAATACGTTTAGATTAGATTACTTACAGCGTGGAAACAGGCCCTTTGGCCCAACAAGTCCACACCAACGCGCAACCCACCCAGACCCATACCCCTACATTTACCCCTTCACCTGACACTACGGGCAATTTGGCATGGCCGATTCACCTAACCTGCACATTTTTTGGATTGTGGGAGGAAACCGGAGCACCCGGAGGAAACCCACGCAGACACTGGGAGAATGTGCAAACTCCACACAGACAGTTGCCTGAGGTGGGAGTTGAACCCAGGTCTCTGTCACGGTGAGGCAGTAGTGCTAACCACTGTGCCACCGTGTTTGATAGTAAGAGGACTAACTGGGTCTGAAGTGCAAGTCTCAAGTCCATTTCCAAAGAAAGATACAAAAATTAAGTATCTGAAAATTTCTCAAAAATAGCCTTCAAAAGGCCATTGAATTTATCCTTCAAACAAGCCTAATAACCAGATCAGTAAGGATGAGCAAATGATGGCACTTCATTTGTCTATGCAAGTAAAACCTTCTAAAAACCTGTTAGATCCCATTAGAGAGATAGAGGTGCATGTGGTATAATAATGTCATTGAAAGTTTTCTGAATAATTCCTCAGGATTAAACTTCTTAATCTATTTTGTTTCAAAGGACTAAACAGCATGGACTATCACACCAGTTTTATTATTATTTCCAGTTGTTCAAAGACAGTAATGATTTCACTAGCACTGCTCTCTAATCAGCCTATGGGATATTTGAACAAAATTAAGGAAATGGGAGATGATCATAGAGGTTAGTTTAAAGGTGCCTTTCGGGTGAAAGTTGCATAGGTGAAGGAATATGGATTAAACCAGCTGTAAGAGGCAGAGAGAACATTCACTATGTTTACAAGCTGCCAAGTTGCAAAGCTGTAAGCAATTGGAGAGTTGAACTGAAATAACACAGGAATTTCAAGATGTGGATACAAAGAATGTGGATGCTTTGGAGACAGTGCAGAGGAGGTTCACCAAGATGCTGCCTGGGATGGAGGGTGCTAGCTATGAGGAGAGGTTGAGTAGATTAGGATTATTTTCATTGGAAAGAAGGAGGTTGAGGGGGGGACCTGATTGAAGCCTATAAAGTCATGAGAGGTGTAGACAGGGTGGATGGCAAGAAACTTTTTGCCATCAATTACTAGGGGTCATGAGTTCAAATTGAGAGAGGAAAAATTTAGGGGAGATGTATGTGGAAAGTCCTTCATGCAGAGGGTGGTGGGTGCCTGGAAAGCGTTGCCAGTGGAGGTGGTGGGGGCGGGAACGATAACATCATTTAAGATTTGTCAGGACAGATACATGAATGGGCAGGGAGCAGAGGGATACAAATCTTTGTAAAATAGGTGGCAGATTTAGACAGAGGATCTGGATCAGTGCAGGCTTGGAGGGCCAAAGGGCCTGTTTCTGTGCTGTGATGTTCTTTGTTCAATGTGAATTTTGAAGGCATTATGCCACATGGGGAGTTGTGGTATAGTAATCAGGTAAGGCATTCAAATGTGGTGGTTCAGGTTATTGTCTCCATGTACTACTGAGAAAGCTCCGCACTGTCAGGGTGCCAACTTTCAGACAGGATGCCAAAACTCCCAAAGCATCCTTCATAGAGAAGTTGGGGGAGCTCTCTTTAATCAGCAGTATTTATCCCTCAACTGCAGTATGTTTTTTAAAAATCTGATTTTGAATGTTGGTCTGTGGAAGTTTCCTGTGTGCAACTGGCAATTACATTTCCTATGTTATGGCAATGACAACACTTGAAATTAGTGGACAGGAAGGCATTTTCAAATGTTCAGTGGTCCAGAAGGAACAGGCAGGACAATTTCAGTATTAAAGTGATCTGGTCTGGTAGCTAAAGATTGGTGAGTCAAAGAGTCATAGAGATGTACAGCATAGAAACAGACCCTTCGGTCCAACCTGTCCATGCTGACCAGATATCCCAAACCAATCTAGTCCCACCTGCCAGCACTTGGCTCATATCCCTCCAAACCATTCCTATTCATATACCCAACCAAAAGCCTCTTAAGTGTTGAAATTGTATCAGCCTCCTCTGGCAGCTCATTCCATACATGTACCACCCTCTGTGTGAAAATGTTGCCCCTTAGGTCTCTTTTGTATGTTTCCCCTCTCACCCTAAACCTATGCCTTCCAGTTCTGTACTCCCCAACCCCAGGGATAAGACTTGGTCTATTTACCCTATCCATGCCCCTCATGATTTTATAAATCTCTATAAGGTCACTCCTCAGCCTCTGACGCTCCACGGAAAACAGCCCCAGCCTGTTCAGCCTCTCCCTATAGCCCAAATCCTCCAATCCTGGCAACATCCTTGTAAATCTTTTCTGAACCCTTTTCAAGTTTCACAAGATCTTTACCATAGGAAGGAGACCAGAATTGCACGCAATATTCCAACAGTGGCCTAACCAATGTCCTTTCCAGCCGCAACATGACCTCCCAACTCCTGTACTCAATACTCTGACCAATAAAGGAAAGCATACCAAACGCCTTCTTCTACTTTCAAGGAATTATGAATCTGCACTCCAAGGCCTGTTTGTTCAGCAACACCCCCTAGGACCTTACCATTAAGTGTGTAAGTCCTGCTAAGATTTGTTTTCCCAAAATGCAGCACCTCGCAATTATCTGAATTAAACTCCATCTGCCACTTCTCAGCCCATTGGCCCATCTGATCAAGATCCTGTTGTAATCTGAAGTAACCTTCTTTGTTGTCCAATACACCTCCAATTTTGGTGTCATCTGCAAACTTACTAGCTGTAACTCTTATGCTCGCATCCAAATCATTTATGTAAATGACAAAAAGTAGAGGACCCAGCACCAATCCTTATGGCACTCCACTGGTCACAGGCCTCCAGTCTGAAAAACAACCCTCCACCACCAACCTCTGTCTTCTACCTTTGAGCTAGTTCTGTATCCAAATGGCTAGTTCTCCCTGTATTCCATGAGATCTAACCTTGCTAATCAGTCTCCCATGGGGAACCTTGTCGAACGCCTTACTGAAGTCCATATAGATTACATCTACGGCTCTGCCCTCCTTAATCCTCTTTGTTACTTCCTCAAAAAACTCAATCAAGTTTGTGAGACATGATTTCCCACACACAAAGCCATGTTGACTATCCCTAATCAGTCCTTGCCTTTCCAAATACATGTACATCCTGTCCCTCAGGATTCTCTCCACCACCGACTAGTCTATCGTTCCCTGGCTTGTCGTTATCACCCTTCTTAAACAGTGGCACCACGTTTGCCAACCTCCAGTCTCCCGGCACCTCACCTGTGACTATCGATGACACAAATATCTCCGCAAGAGGCCCAGCAATCACTTCTCTAGTTTCCCACAGAGTTCTAGGGTACACCTGATCAGGCCCTGGGGATTTATCCACCTTTATGTGTTTCAAGACATCCAGCACTTCCTCTGTAATTTGGACATTTTGCAAGGTGTCACCATCTATTTCCCTGCAGTCTATATCTTCCATATCCTTTTCCATAGTAAATACTGATGCAAAATACTCATTTAGTATCTCCCCCATTTTCTGCGGCTCCACACAAAGGCCGCCTTGCTGATCTTTGAGGGGCCCTATTTTCTCCCTAGTGAGCCTTTTGTCCTTAACATATTTGTAAAAACCCTTTGGATTCTCCTTAATTCTATTTGCCAAAGCTATCTCAAGTCCCCTTTTTGCCCTCTTAAGTATACTCCTACTGCCTTCATACTCTTCTAAGGATTCACTCGATCTATCCTGTCTATACGTTCACTATGCCTCCTTCTTTTTCTTAACCACACCCTCAATTTCTTTAGTCATCCAGCATTCCCTATAGGTACCAGCCTTCCCCTTTCACCCTGACAGGAATATACTTTCTCTGGATTCTCGTTATCTCATTTTTGAAGGTTTTCCATTTTCCAGCCACACCTTTACCTGGGAACATTTGCCCCCAATCAGCTTATGAAAGTTCTTGCCTAATACCATCAAAATTGGTCTTTCTCCAATTTAGAACTTCAACTTTTAGATCTGGTTTATCTTTTTCCATCACTATTTTCAATCTAATAGAATTATGGTCGCTGGCCCCAAAGTGCTCCCCCACTGACACCTCAATCCCTGGCCTGCCTTATTTCCAAAGAGTAGGTCAAGTTTTGCACTTTCTCTAGTAGGGACATCCACATATTGAATCAGAAAATTTTCTTGTACACACTTAACAAAATCCTCTCCATCTAAACCTTTAACACAATAGCAGTTCCAGTCTATGTTTGGAAAGTTAAAATCCCCTACCATAACTACCTTATTATTCTTACAGATAGCTGAGATCTCCTTACACATTTGTTTCTTAATTTCCCTCTGGCTATTAGGAGGTTTGTAATACAATCCCAATAAGGTGACCATCCCTTTCTTATTTCATTTCCACCCAAATAACTTCCCTGGATGTATTTCCAGGAATATCCTCCCTCAGCACAGCTGTAATGCTATCCCTTATCAAAACGCCACTCCCCTTCCTCCCTTGCCTCCCTTTCTACCCTTCCTGTAGCATTTGTAACCTGGAACATTAAGCTGCCAGTCCTGCCCATCCCTGAGCCATGTTTCTGTAATTGCTATGATATCCCAGTCCCATGTTCCTAACCATGCCCTGAGTTCATCTACCTTCCCTGTTAGGCCCCTTGCATTGAAATAAGTGCAGTTTAATTTATTAGAGCTACCTTGTGCCTGCCTGCCCTGACTGCTTGACTCGCTTCTGTTCTCAACTGTATCAGTCTCAGATTGACCTATTTCCTCACTATCCCCCTGGGTCCCACATCCCCCTTCCCTACCCCCCTCCCCCACCTCCTCACCTCCCCACCTTACTAGTTTAAGCAGTTCCAGCAAATTTTCCTGCCAGTATATTCTTCCCCTTCCAATTTAGGTGCAATCCATCCTTCTTGTACAGGCCCCTCCTACCCCAAAAGAGGTTCCAATGATCCAAAAATGTGTATCCTTCTCCCATACACCAGCTCCTCAGCCATGCATTCATCTGCTCTATCCTCCTATTCCTGCCCTCACTAGCTCGTAGCACCGGGAGTAATCCAGATATTACTACTCTCGAGGACCTCATTTTTAAATTCCTACCTAACTCTCTGTAATTTCCCTTCAGACTCTCAACCTTTTCCCTTCCTAAGTCGTTGGTTCCAATGTGGACAATGACCTCTTGCTGGCCCCTCTCCCCCGTGAGAACATTCTCCACCCTCTCTGAGACATCCTTGATCCTGGCACCAGGGAAGCAGCACACTATTCTGATTTTTCGCTGCTGGCCACAGAAACGTCTGTCTGTACCTCGGACTAGAGAATCCCCTAACACAATTGATCTCTTGGAACCTGACATACCCCTCGTTGCATTAGAGCCAGTCTCAATACCAGAAACTTTACTGTTCGTGCTATGTTCCCCTGAGAATCCATTCCCCACACCCCCCCTACATTTTCCAAAATAGCATACTTGTTTGAAATGGGTATATCCACAAAAGACTCCTACCCTAGGTGCCGACCTCTCTTACCTTTCCTGGAGTTAACCCATCTATGTGACTGTATCTGAGACTTTTCCCCCCTTCCTATAACTGCCATCCATCACACATTGTTGTTGCAAATTCCTCATTGCTTCTAACTGTCTCTCCAACTGATCCATTCGATCTGATAAGACTTGCAACCAACAGCATTTATGGCAGATATAATCTGAGAACAGTGATGAAGAATAGGAAGCCTTCAAGAAAGAGAGTTAATTTATAGACTTGCTTTGCATGCCTTCCCTCATGGAATAATAGATCTCACTGAATGATAAGACAGTTGACTAAAATTCTTAGGACAACTATGAGTTTCTTAATAGTCAAGAACCAAGCTAAATATATTAAGTAAAACTGAGGAAGAAATTAAGTAGGACATGGAGACAGTATGAAAATAGATTCATGGGTAACATAAAATGGACTCCAAAAGTCTAATTGTAAACAGTTGAAAGATAATCAAAGAAATGTTGGGGCTGATTTATGGATGAAAAAGAGGCAGTCAGAAAAGTTGAGGTATTAAGCAAGTACTTTGAATTTGTTTTCACTAAATAGGAATATGCTGCTTATGTCAGAAAGGAGGAAATTGTACAGGATGAAAACAACTGAACAGGAGACACTGCAAAGGTTAGCAGCCCTCAAAGTGACAAAGTCTGAATCTGGATGTGATGGACCCTTTTTTTTCTGGAGGATGTTAAGTAGTATTAGAGGCTCATTCTACAGTTTGGGCATAGAGTGGTGGTAAAGGGCTGAAATACTGTATATGTTTCACCAACATTGAAAGAGGAGAAAATTAAATCAGATCACCACAAGCAAGTCAGTGAATGGCAGGAAAACCTCTAGAGACAAAAGTCCCAGTTTTCAGTTTTAAAAAATAGCAAAAGAAAAGATATTTCTTCAACCAGAGAATGGTCAGTTGCAGGAATTCTCTTCCACAAGTAGATGAAGCCAAAGCATTGGATATTTGAAGGAGTTAAATATAGTTCTTTTGGGTAAACTGATCATAGATGCTGCCAGACCTGCTGAGCTTTTCCAGCAAACGTCTGTTTTTGTACATGGTAGACTTGGCTTTATTATCCAAATCATAGATTTTAAGAGCAGGGAGAGTATTGCTGGAACGATGTAAAATGTTGGTTAGCTAGAGTATTGTGTGCAAATCTAGAATACACATTAAAGGAGGAATATGAAAGTACTGGAGAAGGTGCAGAGGAGATTTGACAGGATGTTGACAGGGCTGGAGAATTTCAATTATGAAGAGAAATTGGACTGATCTATGGTATTTCTTGGAGCAGAGGAAATTGAGGGGTGGCATGATTGAGATGTATAAAATTATGAGGAGCATGAGGTAGATAGGAAAGAACTATTTCTCCTTGATAGAAGAATCAGGAGACCAGGAGCATAGATTTAAGACAAGGGGCAGAAGGTTTAAAGGAAATGTGAGGAAAAACGTTACCATCCTTTTAAAGATCGAGAGTTCCATCCTCTGGATGATCGAGACAGAAACCCTGATAACACTGAAGAAGTAGTTATGCTGCCACGGCATACAAGGTATACTGTTAAATGGGCTAGAGTCGCTGGGTTAGAATAGTTTTTGGCTGGTGCAGACACAATGGGCCGAATGTTCTTTTTCTGTGCTGCAGATCTCTATGACACTAACCTCTAAGAGAAAATGTTCCTCCTCCTGTTAAATGTTGTCTTTATGATCTCTTACTCTGAGATTATGCCCCCGAAGAATCTTGTATGTTTCAATAAGGTCTCCTCTTATACTTCCACATTTAAATGAGTACAAGACCAACCTCCTTGATCTCCCCTTTATAAGAAAATTCTTCCATACCCAAGTCAATCTTTGAGCTGCCTCCAATGGAAGTATGTCTTTCCTAAGACAAAGGAAACAAAATTGCTCACAGTGTTTCAGGTGTCTTGTACAGTTGTAACAAGAATATTTTTATACACCATTCTCTCTGAAACAAAAGTTAATAGTCTATTTGCCTTCCCCATTACCTGCTGACCTTGGATACTAGCTCTTTGTGATTCGTGGACAAGGACTCACAAATACCTGTGTGCTGTAGCTTTCTGCAGTCTTTCCTTTAAAGGCAAAATACCATGGGTGCTAGAAATCTGAAACAATGAAGATGCTGGTGAAACTCCATAGGTCTGGCAATATCAGTGGAAGGAGAAACAGAGTTAACATTTCAAATCCAATTTCATTCTTCAGAGCTAAGATTTGAAGAAGAGTCATACAAGTTCTAAAGAGGAGTCATACTGGACACTCTCTCTTTCTCTTTCTTTCTCTCTCTCTCTCACACACACACACCTCTGATTTACCTCTTTTACCTGCTGTATTTTTCCAGTATGCTATTTGATTCAGATCTTCTGTTCTTCCGACCAAAGTGCATAACCTCACATTTCCACATGTCATGTTCCATCTGCTAAATATTTGCCCACTCACTTAACTTGTCCATCTCCCTCGCCTTCATCCATTATGGATTAATCCAAAGAAAATAACTAATTGTGGATGCTAGAAATCAGAAGCAAAAACACAAATTATTGGAACAACTCAGCAGGTCTGGCAACATCTATGGAGAGAAAGCAGAGTTAAAGTTTTGATCAGTTTGGATCACTGCTTTGTTTCAACAAATGCTACCAGACCTGCTTTTCCAGCAATTTCAGATTTTGCTTCTCACTTGATCTAAGATAATTTCTTGCTCTCGTAGTTACTTCATCTCATACCAAAAAAGCTACCCCACCACCATTGCCCTCTTGACTGACCTTTTAATAATATCATACCCCTGAATGTTTAATTCTTAGTTTTAATCTCTTGTAACTCTCTCTATAATGGATATAAGATCATATCCATTAACCTCTCTTTATGTTGTTGATTCATTTATTTTGGACTTAATTCTGCAGATATTTAAATAAAGAAGCTTTAAGCAAATAAATTTTGCTTTCTTTAATCACTATTCCTGCTCATTCTGGGTATCATTATTAAAAATAGTTGCCTTGCGATGCCTACATATCCTCTCTCATCCTCTAACTAGTTTAATGTCCTCTCTACAGCCCTAGTTAAGAGACCAGAGTTTTTGAGTCTGCTGATTGCTTGCTGCCTCAGTATGTACATTATATGTTGTTTCACTTTTGTCTTTGTTTTTTTAACATTGTTGAGAATATCAGACTCCGTAATAATACATTCCCTTCCCTGCCTTCTCCTTTCTAAGTGTTTTGGAACATAGAAGCATTAGAACCAAGCCTGTTGGCTCCTGTCTGTGCCAATCATGATGCCATTCTAAACTAATTTAGAATGTCTGCACATGGTCCACATCCATGTATTCCTTGTCTGTTCACGTTTATCTAAAACCTCCTTAAGCATTGCTTTTGTATCTGCTTCTACCAGCTCCCCGAAAGATAATTCCAGGTGCCTGCCACCCTCTGTGTAAAAAAAATTATTTGCACGTCTTCTTTAAACTTTTCCCCTCTTACCAATTTCTGTCCCCTTTTATTTAACATTTCTGCTCTAGTAAAACAAACACCACTAACCATCCTGTCCATGCCTCTCATAATTTTACTTCCATCAAGTTGCCCCCTCAGATTCCAATGCTCTAGCGAAAACAATTCAAGTGTGTCTGATCTTCCCTAATATGCTTCAATCACGGCAACATCCTGGTAAACCTCTTTTGCACCCTCTCCAAAGGCTCCATATCCTTCCTGTTGTGTTATGGCCAGAACTGCATACAATACATCAAATGTGGCCTAACTAACGTTTTACGTCACTGCAACATGAATTGCCAACATTTATACTCAACGCCCTGACCGATGAAGGAAAGCAAGCCTTACAACTTCTTTACCACCATATCCACTTGTGTTGCCATTTTCAGGGAGCTGTGAACTTGGACCCAAGATCTTTCTATACATCAGTGTTCCTAAAGGTTCTGCCATTTTGCGTATACTTTACTGTTGCGTTTGACCTCCCAAAATGTGTCACCTCACACTTGTCCAGATTAACCTTTCTTTCCAACTGAGTTATTATCTTCTTTAGGCGAAAGTGAGTACTGCAGATGCTGGAGATTAGAGTGGTGCTGGAAAAGCACAGCAGGTCAGACAGCATCCGAGGTGCAGGAAAATCGACGTTTCGGGCAAAAGCCCTTCATGATGAGGGGCTTTTGCCCAAAACGTCGATTTTCCTGCACCTCGGATGCTGTCTGACCTGCTGTGCTTTTCCAGCACCACTCTAATCTTGACTCTAGTATGTTCTTCGACTACCTTTCCCACAGTGCACAAGTCCACAAATTTTGGTGTTGTCTGTAAACGTACTATTCAGATCACCTATATTTCCATCCAGATGATTTATATATGTTACAAACAACACAGGCAGAACACTGGTCACAGAGAAACACACCTCCACAACTGCATTCTGTCTTTCAAGATCAAGCCAACTTTGCATCCAACTTAACACTCACCATGAATCCCATGCGAATTAATCTTCTGGATCATCCTCCCATGAGGGACCTTATCACATGCTTTAGTAAAGTCCACAAAAAACGGCATACTTTCATCAATCATAAAGTTAAAAATCACGCAACATCAGGTTATAGTCCAACAGGTTTAATTGTGCAACCACCTGATGAAGGAGCAGCGCTCTGAAAGCAAGCGCTTCCAATTAAACCTGTTGGACTATAGCCTGGTGTTGTGTGATTTTTAACTTTGTACACCCCAGTCCAACACCGGCATCTCCAATTCATCAATCCTCTTCACTACATCCTCAAAAAACACAGTATGGGAGACAAACTGCACAAAGAGATGCTGACTATCCCTAGTAAGTCCGTCCTTTTCCAAATATGATGAAATCCTGTCCCTATGAATCTTCTCCAATAATTTCCCCACCACTGATGTAAGGCTCATCAATCTGGATTTCCTGGATTACCCTTCATTAACAAAGGGACAACATTGGCTATTTTCCAGTATTTTGGAATAAGAAGATACAAAGATTTCTGTTAAGGTTCCAACAATCTCATCACTTAACTCCCTTAGTATCCTGAGAGAGATCCCATCAGGCCCTGGAGACTTAACAGCTATAATGTTCTTCAATGCATTGTACACTACTTTCTTAAAATCGAAGTACCCTAGAATATCAATGTACCTCCCCCTAATCTTGCCGTCACCCATGTCCTCCTCCTTGGTGAATACCAAAGCAAAGTACTCATTAACAATCTCATCCACTTCTTCTGGCTACATGCATAAATTTCCTCCTTTTGTCTGAGTAGATCTACCCTTTCCATAACTAACCTCTTGCTCCTAATGTATGCCTTAGTATTCTCCTTAATCCTACTTACCTAGGACATTTCATGATTCCTTTAGCCCACCTAGTTCCTTGTTTAAGTTCTTTCTTGCTTCCTTTATATTCCTCAATGGCCTTGTCTGATTAGTTTCCTAAACCTTACATAGACTTCTCATTTTCCTTTTGACTAAACTTTCAGTACCTCTTGTCATCCAGGGTTCCCAAATCTTGCCATCTTTATCTTTCATCCTCACTGGAATGTATCCGGAACTCAGATCACTGGCCTTTAAAAGACTCCCACATAACAGATTTGGATTTACTCCTCAGCCACCCCCAAACTAATTTCTCCTGCCTGATACTGTTGCAATTAATGTTTCCAGAATGTAACACTTACACACAAGACCCAGTCTTAACCCAAAATGCTTCCCTACTGAAAAATCCATCATCTGGCCAGTTCATTCCTAATACAAGGTCTAGTATGGCGTCATTTCTAGTTGGACTATCTGTATATTATTCCAAGAAACCCTCCAACCTAACGAATGCTGCCCCATCTAAACCCCTACCAATAAGGAAATCCCAGTCAATATTGGGTAAGTTAAAATCGCACATTACAACAACCCTACTTTTACATCTTCCCACAATCTGCCTACATCCTTTGGCTCCTGCTGGCTATCCAGGGTTCCTAAATCTTGCCATCTTTCTCTTTTAACCCCATCATTGTGTTAGCACGTTTCTCATTCCTGAGGGGCGGCCTGGTGGCTCAGTGGTTAGCAGCGCCGGGGCCTGAATTCGATTCCTCTCTCAGGCAACTATCTGTGTGGAGTTTGTGCATTGTCCCAGTGTCTGCGTGGTTTTTTCCAGGTGCTCTGGTTTTCTCCCACAGTCCAAAAATGTGCGGGCTAGGTGGATTACCCATGGGAAGTGCAGGGTTACAGGGATAGAGTAGGTGGCTAGGTGTTGGTGGGACCCTCTTCAGACAGTCAATGTGTACTTAATGGGCAGAATGGCCGGTTTCCATACTAGGGATTCTATGATTCTACAGGGATTCTATGATTCTACCCATATGACCTTGTTGAATGAGACCTTCAAGATGTCCTCTCTTCATACAACTGTGACATTCTCCTTAATCAGTAATACAATTCCCCCATGCCTTTTACAGCCCCCTATCCTATCACATCTGAAACGTCTAAACTCTGGAACATTAAGCTGCCAGTCTATCCTTCTCTCAACTAGGTTTTTGTTATGTCTACAACATCGCGGTTCCATGCTCGGCTCCCTTAACTGTTACACTCTTTGCATTAACATAGACACACTTCATTTTCTGGATTAGTGGTGCTGGAAGAGCACAGCAGTTCAGGCAGCATCCAAGTAGCTTCGAAATCGACGTTTCGGGCAAAAGCCCTTCATCAGGAATAAAGGCAGTGAGCCTGAAGCGTGGAGAGATAAGCTAGAGGAGGGTGGGGGTGGGGAGAAAGTAGCATAGAGTACAATGGGTGAGTGGGGGAGGGGGATGAAGGTGATAGGTCAAGGAGGAGAGGGTGGAGTGGATAGGTGGAAAAGGAGATAGGCAGGTCGGACAAGTCCGGACAAGTTATGGGGACAGTTACTGAGCTGGAAGTTTAGAACTAGGGTGAGGTGGGGGAAGGGGAAATGAGCAAACTGTTGAAGTCCACATTGATGCCCTGGGGTTGAAGTGTTCCGAGGCAGAAGATTAGGCGTTCTTCCTCCAGTCGTCTGGTGGTGAAGGAGCAGCGGTGAAGGAGGCCCAGGACCTCCATGTCCTCAGCAGAGTGGGAGGGGGAGTTGAAATGTTGGGCCACAGGTGTGGTTGATTGGTGCGGGTGTCCCGGAGATGTTCCCTAAAGCGCTCTGCTAGGAGGCGCCCAGTCTCCCCAATGTAGAGGAGACCGCATCGGGAGCAATGGATACAATAAATGATGTTAGTGGATGTGCAAGAAAAACTTTGATGGATGTGGAAGGCTCCTTTAGGGCCAAGGCTAGAGGTGAGGGAGGAGGTGTGGGCACATGTTTTACAGTTCCTGCGGTGGCAGGGGAAAGTGCCAAGATTGGAGGGTGGGTTGTTTGGGGGCGTGGACCTGACCAGGTAGTCGCGGAGGGAACGGTCTTTGCGGAAGGGGGAAAGGGGTGGGGAGGGAATTATATCCCTGGTAGTGGGGTCTATTTGGACGTGGTGGAAATGTCAGCAGATGATTTGGTTTATGCGAAGGTTGGTAGGGTGGAAGGTGAGCACCAGGGGCGTTCTGTGCTTGTTACGGTTGGAGGGGTGGGGTCTGAGGGCGGAGGTGCGGAATGTAGACGAGATGCATTGGAGGGCATCTTTAACTACGTGGGAAGGGAAATTGCGGTCTCTAAAGAAGGAGGCCATCTGGTGTGTTCTGTGGTGGAACTGGTCCTCCTGGGATCCGGCGGAGGCGGAGGAATTGGGAATACGGGAGGGCATTTTTGCAAGAGGTAGGGTGGGAAGAGGTGTAATCCAGGTAGCTGTGGGAGTCGGTGGGTTTGTAAAAAAATGTCAGTGTCAAGTTGGTCGTCATTAATGGAGATGGAGAGGTCCAGGAAGGGGAGGGAGGTGTCAGAGATGGTCTAGGTAAATTTAAGGTCAGGGTGGAATGTGTTGGTGAAGTTGATGAATTGCTCAACCTCCTCGCGGGAGCATGAGGTGGCGCCAATGCAGTCATCAATGTAGTGGAGGAAGAGGTGGGGAGTGGTGCCGGTGTAATTACGGAAGATCAACTGCTCTACGTAGCCAATAAAGAGACAGGCATAGGACAGGTAGCCCATGGCTACCCCTATGAGTCCATAGGGGGAAGTGGGAGGATTCAAAGGAGAAATTGTTAAGTGTGAGGACCAGTTCGGCCAAACGAATGAGAGTGTCGGTGGAAGAGTACTGTTGGGGACGTCTGGAGAGGAAAAAACGGAGGGCTTGGAGGCCCTGGTCATGGTGGATGGAGGTGTAGAGGGATTGGATTCAGACTGCCAGTCCTGCCATTTTCTTTAACCTGGCCTGCCTGTTCTTCCTCTTGTACTTACATGACTTAACCTCTGCCTTCTCCTCAATCACTCCACATGCTAACCTATTGTTCTGATTTCTCACATCCCTCCCCCCCAGCCACATTATTTTAAACCCTCCCAAGCGGCATTAGCAAACCTCCCTGCAAGGATATTCATGTCCCACTGGATTAGATGCAGCCTGTCTTTCTTGTACAGATCCCTCTTGCCCTGGCAAAGATTTGAATGATCCAGATATCTGAAGCCCTTTGTCCTACACCATGCATCCAACTATATTATCTTCCTTTTCTGGCCTCAACTAGCACATGACACAGGGAATAAATCCTTCCAACATATGATTCTATTTTTCTCTTATGGATCGTTTCTCATCACACCAAAATTTTCTTTCTCCAAGTTAATTATTCATGTTCTGGATTGCCCTTTTTCAGTAGTCAGCCTAAACCTTATGATTCCGTGATCACTGTTCCATAAATATTATTCTACTGACACTTATCCACTTGGTCCAACTAATTCCTGTTGACCAGGTCTATCAGTGCCTCCTTCCTTGGTGGATTGAACACATACTAGGTTAGAAAATTTACCCTAATACACTTGAGGAATTCTTGTCCCTCTCTGCCCCTTATGCTACTACTATCTCAGTCTGTATTTTGATAATTAAAGTCTCTCATTATAGCTAGTCAATACTGCTACTGCGTCCCATTTTCCTTTGCTGCCTTTCCTGGGCATCATCTATCCAGAAATATTTAGTTTCTAGCCCTGTCCTTCTTTGAGCCAGATCCCTTATAGCTACAACATCATATTTCCACATGGTAATCTGTGCCTGTAAATCACCAATCTCATTTACCATAGCCCATGCATTCACAAAAGTCACAGTAACCTTGATTTAGACTTTATTACTTGTTTCATTACTCTTAATTGCACTTAATAGCTTGTTTCCTGCTGTAGAGCTATTTACCTCCAGTATACTCTGATTTCTTTTGCTGCTTTCCACACATCTGCCCTGTCAGTTTTGCAGCATTGTGCACTTTTTCAATTTGATTTCCCCCTTAATTGCCTTAGACTTGAATAGTGCATCCTCCTCAGAGTCTTTTTTTTTAAATGCCGGTCATTCTTTCTTGACTGTCTTGCCTCGTAGAGTCCTACAGCACAGAGACAGGCCCTTTGGCCCAAACTGGTTCAACGGTGGTTCAGTGGTTAGCATTGCTGCCTCACAGTGCCAGGGTCCCAGGTTCGATTCCAGCCTTGGGCAACTGTCTGTGTGGAGTCTGCACATTCTCCCCGTGTCTGCGTGGGTTTCCTCCGGGTGTTCTGATTTCCTCCCACATTCTAAAGATGTGCAGGTCAGGTGAATTGGCCATGCTAAATTGTCCATAGTTGTTAGGTGTATTAGTCAGAGGGGGATAGGTTACTCTTCAGAGGGTTGGTGTGGACTTGTTGGGCCGAAGGGCCTGTTTCCATACTGAAGGGAATCTAATCTAACCTAAAAAAGAGTACATCCACACTAACTCCATTTCCTTGCACTTTTGACCCATATTCTTCTAAGTCGAGAGTGTGGTGCTGACAAAGCACAGCAGGTCAGGCAGCATCCCTGGAGCAGGAGGATCGACATTTCAGGCAAAAGCCCTTCATCATCGTCATCTATTGAGAAATATTTCAGTTCTAGCCTGAAACATTGATTCTCCTGCTCCTCGGATGCTGCCTGACCTGCTGTGCTTTTCCAGCACCACACTCTCGACTCTGTTCTTCAGCATCTACAGTCCTCACTTTCTCCATATTCACCTAAACCTTTCCTATCCATATATTTATCCAAATGCCTTTTAAATATTTTAATGTATCCTCCTCAACCGTTTCCACTGGCAGCTCATTTCACATGCAAACCACCCTCTGTGTATATAAAAAAAGCTGCCCCTCAGGTTCCCTTTATTCTTTCCCCTCTGACCTTAAACTGATTCCCTCCAGCCCTTGATTTCCCAACCTTGGAGAAAAGGCTAAGTGCATTCAACCTATCCATGCTGCTCATGATCTATAAGATCCCCCCTCAATCTCTTACGCTGTAAAGAAAAAGTCCTAGCTTGGTCAACCTCTCCCTATAACTCAGACCCTTGAGTCCTGGCAACTTCCCAACTTTTATACTCAGTGCCCTGACTGATGAAGGCCAGTGAGCCAAAAGCCACCTTCACTGCCCTGTCTACCTATGACTCCACCTTCAGAGAACCATGCACCTGAACTCCAAGATCCCTCTATTCCAATACACTCAAGGTCTACCATTCACCATCAAATTCTTACCTTGATTTGACTTTCCAAAATGCAAGACCTCACACTTATCTATATTAAACTCCATTTGTCATTCCTCAGCCCACTTCCCCAGCTGGTTGAGATCCTGCTGCAATTTCTGATAACCTTCCTCACTGTCCACGATGCCGCCTATTTTAGTGTCATCTGCAAATTTACTAATCATGCCTTGTACATTCTCATCCAAATCATTGATATAGATAACAAACAGTTATGGACTCAGCACCTATTTTCTCAATTCACTGTAGCCAGTTGTCATACCTCTTAACCTGCTTTTATTTAGGTTTAAAGATGCTGTTTTGGCCCACATTTTTCATCCTGAAACAAACGTGACATTCTTTGTTATGATCATTCTTGCCTAGAGTATCTATAACTGTGAGATTAAGTAAACTTGCCTCTTTACAGATTACCATGTATAAAGTAGCTTGCTACCTAATTGGTTTCAGTATGTATTGTTCTAAATACACTCTTACCACTCTAGGCTAGCTGTATTAATTTGTCCACTCTTAAAAGAAGATTAACATCACCTACAAATATTGCACTAACTTTTAATGAGCGCCCAGTGTTTCTTAATTTATACTGGGGCCTACAGTGTATCTACTAATCTCACCAGTGACATCTTTCCTTTGCTATGTCTTATTTCTACCCAAACTGATTGTACATTTTGAGCCAAGATTATTTCTCACGATGGTATTGAGCTCATGCTTTAACTACAGAGCGACTCCACCTCCTTCCCCTTTCCCTTTTTTTTAATGTTTCTGAAATTCAAACGCACCTTGATCAAGGCTAAAAACTGAATATCCATTTTTATTACTCTTGCTCCTAATGGCTCTTGAAATGAAAATATGAACTTTGCAAAACGTTAGTGTTTTAGTAATTCTTTAACACCAGCGTAAAGGTTTGTTTTTGTCGATGTAAGTATTTTATAAATGGAATTCTCGTTTTTATTTTCCAGGACCAGTTATTGTTTTGTGATGACTGTGATCGTGGCTATCACATGTACTGTCTAAACCCACCAATGGCACAGCCTCCAGAAGGTAGAGTATTACCCTGATGAGCAAGACTTGCTTGTAAAAATCATTAGATGTCTTTGTCTCTGAAGTGAGCTCTCATTCCCTTGCTTGACTCAGCTGAGTGTTGTCACCTCAATGTGGACGCAGTGGTTTTCTCCATTTGTCCTCCAAAGTTCCCATGCAATATCAGTTTCTGTCCTTGCTCCATATTTTCAATATCAAGTGAATTCTCTTTTAACATGTTTTTTTTTAAATTTGCTCTTGTGAATATGAGTGTTGTTGGGAAGTTCAGCCTTTGTTGCCCATCCCTCCTTCCTCTTGAGAAACATTCAGTAAACGTGACTGGAATAAAGTGATGCTGGTGCCATTGGGTCTCCTTTTACACTGTTTCCACATGCACTAAGATCTTTCTGCTTTGTTGCAGTCTGGAGGTCTGGTAGTTCATATCACTGCACTATCTGCCTGTACATGGCATTATGAATGGATTTGACTTTGTCAGTCCCTGATATGTACCCACACAGGTGGGTGAATCAATGCAAGAAACTTGACTGTTATTTTCAGTCTTAGAATCATCAGTGCCCTGTAGCCATAACCACCTTGGTTGAACCAATTACTGTGAGCTGCACTGGGAGTTTATGTTTGTGAGTGGTGTGTGATACTGTGAGCTGTATTGGGAGTTTTGCTCGAGTGATTTGTGATACTTAGGCCTGCACTGAGAGTTTGGATTTTAAATGCTACATTCTTTCCAACCTGCAGGAAGCTGGAGTTGCCACTTGTGCCTGAAACAACTGAAGGAAAAGGCTTCTGGTTATGTGAACAAACCCTGATTTAGTGTCATCAATTTTTTAATATATATATATATATTTTTAAGATTAGTTTTATTTAGGTGCATGTGATCAGTGTTCAACATGTTTGCACGGTGGAGCTAAAAGAAAATGAACCTGTTTTTGTTTCATTCATTGAAGCAAAGTAAACCATTGGTCATCTAGCACATATTTCAATGCTGCAATCAACACAGGTCTACTTCTTGTCAGCTGCCATTAGGTGTCAATGTTATGGCCAGTAAATATTCAGTTTTAAAATATTCAGTGTTTAAAATTTGCTGTGGTTATATTTTAACATGACTTTAATCCTCCATTTCCTAGGTTTTCATTCACTTTAACTTTAAAGACATGTGGTCACCACAATACTTTACAGAACTCCATGATTTTTGATGATTTAGTAACTGGAATGACTTCTCAAATTCCAGTTTAATGAAGACTGCGAAAATCTGCCAAGTATTATTTCTTCTCTAACATGGAGTTTTACAAAACAATTGAAAAACACAATCAAAATGTTCATACTGATACTTGTTTATTAATGCAGATACATTTCAACAAAACAAACTTAAGAGTGTAATCCAAAAAACCCTTTCAAATATAAAAGTTAACTACGTGTTGCTACTAGCAAACGTCATTGTAAAACCAAAAGCCAATTCTAAACACTGATTATTTTAATACTCTACACTACAGATAAAAGCCTCAGTGTTATTTTAAACTTGAAAGCTTTACATTTCAACAGCATTAGTATTTTTATATATCTTCTTTATGAACCTTAAAAACTGTCTTTATTTTCTTAATAGGCTGCCGATCCATTTACGTTTGTATATATGATAAACAGTGATTGCAGAGGGTATTTATGGGTCTTTTTGTATTGTTCAGAGGGGACCTACAATATGATCCTTCTCTGCTGTTTCATTCCTACACACCTCTACACTCTAAGATAAGCTGCTGAAAATCCCGTCAGTCTTTAAATAGTGAGCATTTCTGTGCTTTAGTGCCATTTCTTAGTGAGTTAAGAGAAGCCAATAATCCAGAATATTAGCATGTCCTCAACAGTATTTTTGCCTAATACAAATGTGAAAATAGTGTTAGTTCAGTATCCGTGACACAGCCTTTCAACATACTTTCTTGTTGTTGTAGACCAGGAATTGGGAACACTATGGGATGTATTGGGAGTGCTGCTTCTTTCAAATGAGATGTTAAACTGTTTGTGCTGGTCAAGGAAATGATCCAATGGTCAGTATCAAAAGGCCAGCCAAGTTCTGATGTCTTAACTGATGCTTAGCTCTCGATCAGCATCACAAAATCAGACAATCTGATCATTATCACATTGCTCTTTGTGGAAACTTGCTGTGCATGGTTTGGGTGCTATAAGGTCATGTAATATTACATGATGTAGACTGTACCTCTTCCTATGATGTACACTGTCTGATTAGTATTTCATTGTTAGAATTAATCAATTAAACTACCAAATGAATTATCCAAAAATATTCATGTTGAAGCCCCCCCTCCCCCCACTCAAATATTGCCATTCTTGTCTTCTCACTCACTTATAACAAATCACAGAATTGTAAACAATTCCTTACACGGTGCTACTGAGTCAGTTGTAATGTTGAAATCAGTCTGCTCAGATGAAGTTACAAACTTTACTGGATGAAAACGGCAATTCGATTTAGATTACCACAGAACGGGTAGTATGGGTTGCACTTTGGGTATGGAAGCTCTTGCTGCTTATAATGCTGCCTCATTACCAAGGTTGACCCTGACTAATTTAGGAGCTTAATTATTCTGTTAGGTAGCACCACAATGAAACTCCAGCAGACCTCCAGTCTGGGCTCCAGTTGGTGTCTTAAGGCAATTAAAGAAAATCGATGCAAATTTTGTGAGGTGCCAATGAGGTTCCCCAAAAACCCTCACTGCTGTGTTGCTAATGAATGTTCTTTGTGCCTGCAATATCTTTGATAAAAGATTACTAGATGTCGACCCTACTTAATTATGCCAGGCTCAATTATAGTACTTCTCAATTTTATTTATTCATTCATGGGATGAGTGTATTGCTGGCCAGCATTTATTGCCATCCCTGATCGTCCAAGAGGGCAGTTGAGTCCACCACATTGCTGTGGGTCTGGAGTTCCCTGTAGGCCATACCAGATATATATGGTAGTTTCCTTGCCTGAAAGACATTAGTAGCCCAGATAGGTTTTTCCTGACCATCAACAATCAGTTTGTGGTCATCATGCAGCACCTAATTTCAGATTTTTATTGGATTCAAATTCCACCATCTGCCATGGCAGGATTCAAACTGGGACTGCCAGATCATTACCTGGGTCTGTGGATTGACAGTCTAGCGATTATGTGTTCCTCTTTGGTGTCTGCAAAATTGATGTTTTTACTTGTATCTTAATGGCATGTGATCATTGATGGCTGGACCACCATTTATTGCTGATCCTAATTGCCTTGGTAAATGTGGTGAGGATCCTTCTTAGACTCTTGCAAACCATGTGATGTAGATATACCCACAGTACTGTTAGTGTAGGGATTTTGACCAGGTGATTCTGAAAAAAATGGCAATATTTTTCCAGATCAGGATGATGTGTGGCTTGGAAGGGAACATGCAACTGGTGGTGTTCCCACATATCTGCTGCCCTTGTCTTTCTGGATAGTAGAGGCTGCAATGTTGAAAGGTGCAATTGAACAAGCCTTGGTGAATTGTTTCAAGTGTATTTGTAGATCCATTGGAGTCAAAGGGAGTGGAAGTTGAAGATGGCAGTGCCAGATAAGTGGGTTGCGTTGCTCTGGATGAATTTGAGTTCCTTGCATGTATTAGAGCTGCATCCATCTAGGCAGTCCTGACCTTCTCTATGAAAATTCAAGATGGGAAATAAATAAATAATATGTAATGCAATGCCCAACAAGTAAAAAGAATCACCAGCGAACATCCCTATTTGTGAACTGATGGAAGTTATTCTGAGACCTTAGAAGCGGGGATTTTTAATCCCACGTCTCCTTTTTATCCAGTATGTAAGTGACCAGCCAGGTTTTGAGCTTCGGGAAGCCTGTCAGCTAAATGGAGGTGAGGGATTGCTGCTTTGGAGGTAAGTGCTTTTGAAAGTGTAAGGTCATTTGTGTTCTGAAGAAGAGAATGCTAGCATAGCAGGCTGGACTCGAAGTATGACCTACTACTCCCAGAGCTTATTCAGTTAGGATTGTTGACTTGATGCCAATCCAACCAGTTTCAGAAGACGGCCTGTTATCTTTAGATCCCAGGTCAGACAATGGACATTCAATCAGCCTTTCCCAATTGAGCAACAATGCAGGTATGACACCAATAACTCTGATTACCTGTACTGAATAGAAGGATCATATGGTCTGTTTGATTATAAGAGTTGTACAGCACGGATACAGGCCCTTCATTCTAAGTCATCCATGCCAATCAGATATACTAAATCAATGTAGCCCCATTTGCCACCATTTGGCCCATATCCCTTGGATCCCATCCTATTTCTGCACCCATCCGGATGCCTTTTAAATGTTGTAATTGCGCCAGCCTCCACCACTTCCTTTCGCAGCTCATCCATACATGCACCACCCGTTGTCCTGTAGGTCCCTTCTTAAATTGTTTCCCCTCTCACCTTAAACTTATGGCCCTTGGTTTTGGACTCCCCTACCCTGGGAAAAAGACATTGATTGGGTGACTATCCAATGTCCTTCATGATTTTATAAATCTCTATAAGGGTCACCCTTAAGCCTCTGATGCTTTAGGGAAAATAGCCCCAGTCTATTCAGCCTCTCCCTATAGTTCAAACTCTCCAACCTTGGCAACATCCTTGTAAATCTTTTCTGCACTTTTTCAAGTTTAGCAATATCTTTCAGAAAGCAGGGAGACCAGAACTGAATGCTGTATTCCAAAAGTGGTCTAACCAATGTCCTGCACAGCCATAATATGACATCCCAAATCGTAAACTCAATGTACTGTCTAATAAAGGCATGTGTACAAAATGCCACCTTCACGACCCTGTCTACCTTTGACTCCACCTTCAAAAACAAATTATGACCCTTAACCCCAAGGTCTCTTTGGCCCTGATTTGTCTTACCACAATGCAACATCTCACAGTATCTAAAACTCCATCTGCCACTCCTCAGTCCATTGGCCCATCTGACTCTGAGATACCCTTGGTTTACAGTTCCCAGGCTTCTCCTTACAGTCTTTCTTAAATGAAGGCACACCATTAGCCACCCTCCAGTCTTCTGGCACCCCACCCGTGGCTGTAGATGACACAAATATCTCAGCTAAAGGCCCCACAATTTCTTCCCAGGTTTCCCCACAATGCCCTGGGTGAGATCCTGGAGTTTAATTTGCCTTTATACTTTTTTAAGACCTCTTCTGTAATGTGGTCTGTGTTTTCATGACATCAATATTTGTTTCCCTCAGTTCCCTAGCTTCCACGTCTTTTCCCCACAGTAAATACTGATTAAAATTTAGAAGTACGATAATTTGGTCAGTGCTACTGCAGTCAGGTATCTGGCTTTTCTGTCAGGACAGTTTATTGTGCTCTTTAAATCAGGCTCCCACATCCAAGTTTCAGTTGAACAGTTGCTGATGTCAGAGGATTGGGAGGTGCGGGGAACCTGGTTATGAAGTAGATAGGAGCAACTAGGTGAATGTGAGTAGTTTTTATTACCTTTCATGCGGAGCAGGAGCAGTTTTCCTTTCAGTTCCACTATCACAAACTGATCACCCGATGCAACTTGCAGATTTCTCTCCCCTCCACCCCAAACCCCCACCGCCACCACCTTGTTAAAATATTGGTCATTTTGTTATAGGTTTTTCTACGTGACTTTAAGGAGCCCCAAAGGATCAAAGAATCTTTCCATGATGTTTTAAATAAAGACAGTTAGTTATGTTATAGATTACCCTGGAAGAGTGAGGTATGGTGAGGAGACCAGCTTCCATTAAACTACCACATCCAACATAAAGATTGGACCTACACTGCCGGCCTTATTTTGCACCCCACTCTAGTCATCTAGCCAGTTGAACTAACTAACCACTGCTTGACTTAGATTCCAGCTCAAAGCATGAAGGCTATTTATTTGGTAAGGATTGGGATGAAGGAAAAGCTTTATGCCGTCTTGTTCCTGAGCTTCAAAATAATCTGCTGCCATAACAGTACTTACAATAGTGTCACTATAATGCTAAAGAGTATATTCTCCAGTGGAAACACCTTTTGCATGAACCTTAACATTGCATATGGCAATTTAGATTCATTATTTTGTTTGGTCAAACTATTGTTTGTTTCTGAAAATGAAAGTTAATTCAGTGCTGTCCTTAGAGCTGCTGTCTGAACCAGGATCACTGGTAATGGATAGCAAACGTTTTCAACTGAAGTATAACTGAAGGAGTTTTCTTTTGAATGTCCGTTATAAACTACCATTTGTCTGTCTTTTTGTTTGTCTAGTAATACTTATTTTGTATGACATTACTTTTGTAACCTGAATATCCAATGGAATAAAGTCACAAATGTTTGGTGTCACATGAGATAGATATTGTTTGAGATACCCTGTCGTTCTGTTAGTTACTTATAGTGCAGACAAACGGTACAGTGTGATATTATTATACAATTTTGGGAACTGCTGTTAAATGTCCACGCAGTTAATTGAATATGTAATTTAATGGGTTGTTTCTTCCTAAAGAAAATTCAAGTATAAACTATAGTTTGCAAAGAAAAACAATCATAAGTAATACATATGTTTCTTAATTCTTCAAACTTGCAGCAACAAAGAAAAACCAAAGGATCCTTGGATTCTTTAAATCCTTTGGAAAAGGAAGGTCTATTCTTAATAGGCCCTTCATATACAGAATGACCTTGTTCACTAACATTGGCCTGTCAGTTTAAGGTTTCATGGTTGCAGTTGATACCCAGCTTTGCCACACACTGACTTTGAGACCGACATGCTCAGTTGTGCCATAGTATCCACTGTTGGTGATTCTGAGACTCTTGCTCCTCCTTCATGAACAATATAGCAAAGTGAATTGTCTGTTCCTGTTATACAGATCATGAGTAGAGATTGGTTAGGGTTGTTGCAGAACAAAAATAAAACTCTGGAAACAAAGATACAGGAGTGCAGATCATCACCGTGATGGAGGAGAGGATACTGGACATCATTGCCATACTGGAAATCATGACCATCAGGTGGGGCAGATTTTCCCCAAATCCTTCTCCATGCGTTTTTACTGATTTAAAATTGTAAAGGGTTCAAGGATGTATTTTGGAGAAATATGGGCCAGGAGCAGGCAACTGGGACTAGTTTAGGATTATGCTTAGTGTGGACTGGTTAGACTAAAGGGTCTGATTCTGTGATTTATGACTCTGCGATGATGCCTCACCTCCCATCACTGTGTGTGCGGATTTCAAATACCCAGGAACTCAAGCCTGGCCGGGCAGTAGTACAATAAAAAAAGACTGAAAATAAAGATCTATTGGTTCTTACTATGATGCTGGTAGCCACCAGATCATTTACTGATACCATGCTCTTTAGAGGAGGGTTAGGCACTTGATGAGTGTGCTCTACAAACAGACTAAGAGAATGTAGTATCAGTACCAACTTGCTGGTATGTGGTTGTACATTTGTTCTGCTGCAGAAGACTCGAATGAAGATTTTGGAGGGGTATGCTATCCACAATCTCATCACCTCAATCCCATCCTCCACCTCAAACCTCATAGTTGCCCAACCCCACACCACCTGTTTCTATCTCTTACCAAAATCCACAAAACTGACTGCCCTAGTCAACAGATTGTCTCTGCCTGCTCCTGCCCTGCCCCACTGAACTCATCTCGGCTTAACTCTGTCCTATTCACCCTTGGTCCAGGAACACACTACATACATTTGAGATATCACCCATACCCTCCACCACCTCCCCCTCAAATTTTTAATGGGTGCACTTTCTAGGTGGTTGGCCCTTAGGGCACATCATATGATTATAGGGGGAGACTTCAATCGTCTTATGGACTCCGAGGTAGACAGGATGCCCAGGGGTCTCATGGGCATATCCCCGCAATCCAGACAACTGGTGGACCTGAGTGGGGAGTTGGGGCTGGTAGATGTGCGAAGATGTCTTCACCCTGAGGGTAAGGGCTTTACCTTCTTCTCCAACCCACACAGGTACTACACTAGGATTGACATGTTTTTTGCCCTACCAGCCTTTTTGGATTCAGTGCTGTCTCATAGAATTGGGAACATAGACATTTCTGACCATGCGGCAGTGTATTTGGAGGTTAAGGCCAGAGGCAATGGGACCGGCTCACAGCATTGGCGCATGGATCCTTTTCTCCTGAAGGACAGTAAATTTATTGAGTACTTCTCGAAAGAATTTAAACTTTTTTGGGATACTAATTCAGGTACCCAGTATCCCATCGGTGCTCTGTGAGAATGCCAAGACCTATGCGAGGGGTTTGATTCTTACTCGGTGACCCAGAAGCGGCAGAGGGGAGAGCAGCAACATATGCTTGAGGCCCAGATAAAGGCAACATACTTTGACAGGCCATCTGTGACCAAGTTGCAGTGGATTACAACCCTCAGGGCTGCTCTGAACTCTGCGCTCACTCAGACAGCAAAGAGAGTGATCTCTTGCGAAACAGAATTTGTTCGAGTGTGGTGATTATCCGGATAGATAACTAGCATATCTAGCCAGGAGGAAGCGTGCCCCCCCCCCCCCCCCCCAATCTATCATATCCATCAGACAGTGTGCTGGTACTGTTACTTGCGATTCCAAAGATTAACGCGGCATTTAGGAAGTTCCATTCTGAGTTGTACTGGTTGGAGGGCTGGTGAGGATAGGTTGGTGAAGGTGGAGTTCTTTTTTAAGAACTTGGACCTCCCAGGTGTAACTTCAGAGCAGGCGTCCCTTTTGGATACCCTTCTGACAATCCCAAGTGATACAGGAGGTGATGAGGCAGCTCCAAAGTGGTAATGCGCCCAGCCCGGATGGATTTCAGGACGAGTTTTATAAGGAGTTTATAAACAGGCTGGCCGGGCCAATGTCAGACATGTACAATCATTCGTACAGTTAGGACGACCTCCCATCCTGTCTGAGAGAAGCTAATATCTCCCTTATTCTCAAGAGAGGGACAGCTCCAGAGGACTGTGCTTCGTACAGACCCATATCACTGTTAAACGTGGATTTTAAAATTCTGTCGAAAAGGCTGGCACTGAGGTTGGTGAAGGTCTTGCCCTCTATTGTAAAGGAGGACCAAAATGATTTTATTAAGGGTCACAGGTCCTCTAACAACATTAGAAGAGTACTCAACATGGTGCAGGTGTGCCAGCAAGGGTCGATTCTGGGCTTGGTAGTCTCCCTGGATTCAGAGAAATCATTTGACTGGGTGGAGTGGCCGTACCTCTTTTATGTCGTTGGGGCGGCCTTCACCAGGTGGTGGCAGTATTATATAACGATCCTAAGGCAGTGGTTCTCACTAACAGCATAAGATTAAAACTGACAATTTTAGTATTGGTAGAGGTAGCCAACAAGGGTGCCCTCTCTCACTGCTGCTGTTTATATGAGTGATTGAGCCATTGGCAAAGACTATCCGGTGGGAACCCAATATAGTTGCCCCAGAGGTGAGATCAGGGGGGCATAAAATCATCCTTTATGCAGACAATATTCTCCTTTTTCTATCTAATCTGACAATATCTGTGCCCCATTTAATACAAAAGATGAATTTATTTAGCTCTTACGCAGGGTATAAAATCCATTTTATGAAGTCTGAGGCCAAGCCTGTGGGAGTCTTGTCAGATTACCCGTTCTTGGGGATGGAACCGAATTCCCTTTCAGGTGGTCACAGGGAGGTTTCCTGTATTTAGACATTTTTATTACTCCGGCCTTTGATCAATTGCTGGAGAAGATAAGATAGGACCTTCAGTGTTGGGAGGCTTTACACCGACACCACTCCCCACCTTTTCCTCTGCTACATTGATGACTGCATTGGTGCAACCTTGTGCTCCCACGAGGAGGTTGAGCAGTTCATCAACTTCACCAACGCATTCCACACCGACCTTAAATTTACCTGGACCATCTCTGACACCTCCCTACCCTTTCTGGACCTCACCATCTCCATCAATGACGACCGACTCAGCACCGACATTTTTTACAAACCCATTGACTCCCACAGCTACCTGGATTACACCTCCTCCCACCCAATCTCCTACAAAAATGCCATCCTGTATTCTCAATTCTGCTCCCAGGAGGACCAGTTCCACCACCAGATGGAACAAACCAGATGGTCTCCTTCTTTAAAGACCGCAATTTCCCTTCCCACGTGGTTGAAGATGCCATCCAACGCATCTCATCCACATCCTGCACCTCTGCCCTCAAACCCCACCCCTCCAACCGCAACAAGGACAGAACCTCCCTGGTCCTCACCTTCCTCCCCACCAACTTCCGCATAAACTGCATCATCTGCCGCCATTTCCGCCACCTACAAACGGACTCCCCACCCCTATCCACCTACCGCAAAGACCATTCCCTCCGTGACTACCTGGCCAGGTCCACGTCCCCAAATAACCCACCCTCCCCTCCTGGCACCTTCCCCTGCCACCGCAGGAATTTCAAAACCTATGCCCACAACTCCCCCTCCCCTTCCCCCCCCCACCTCCATCTTAAGGCCCCAAAGAAGCCTTCCACATCCATAAAAATTTCACCTGCATTTCCACCAATGTCATTTATTGTATCCATTGCTCCCGATTCGGTCACCTTTACATTGGGGAGACTGAACGCCTTCCCGCAGAGCGCTTTAGGGTACATCTCTGGGACGCCCGCCAATCAACCCCACCGCCCCGTGGCCCAACATTTCAACTCTCCCTCCCACTCTGCTAAGGACATGCAGGTCGTGGGTCTCCTCCACTGCCACTCCCTCACCACCCAACACCTGGAGGAAGAATGCCTCATCTTCCACCTCAGAACCCTTCAACTCCAGGGCATCAATGTGGACTTCACCAGTTTCCTCATTTTCCCCTCCCCCCACCTTACCCCAAGCTTTCAGCTCAGCAACGTCCTCGTGATTTGTCCCACCTGTCAATCTTCCTTCCCACCTATCAGCTCCACCTTCCTCTCTGACCTATCAACTTCACCCCCATCACCATCCACTACGGCTCTCTCACCTCCCTGCGCCCCTGCCTCACCCCACCCATTTATCTCTCCAGCCTCATTCCTGATGACGGGCGCCTGCCCAAAATGTCGATTTTCCTGCTCCTCAGATGCTGCCTGACCTGCTGTGCAATTCCAGCACCACTCTAATCTTGACTCTAATCTCCAGCGTCTGCAGTCCTCACTTTCACCTCTACCTGGGGTTGGCTGGAATAGCTTTGGTTAAATGTTCTTCCTAATTTATTGTATCCCATGTGAATGCCCCCTCTGATGCTACCTAGGCAAACGTTGCGGAGGCTTAACAGCTGCCTCTGTTCTTTCATCTGGTTGCGCAGGTGACCAGGTTAAGCTTCCTAAATTGTAGCTTCCACATGGAATGGAGGGGTGCTCTTGCCAGATTTCAAGAAATATCAGTGAAGTTCCCTATTAATCTATGTGAATGATTGGGCTTGCCGAGGTCAATTTGGCTGGACATCTAGGCCTCCCAGGCAGAATGCCCCCTCACTAATTTGCTGTTTGTGGACAAGATGAGAACTGTTATGGATCATTGCAGAAACCCAATTGTCCATAACATGGTTAAAGCATGGAGAATGATGCGGAAGTGAGGGCAATTTTATATGAAACTTCCCTTATGCGCTATAATGTTCTATGTTCTATTTGTCACTGTTCAGTTCCATTAATTTCCCCATTGTTGATGATTCACTGAAGCTAATTTTATTTCAACTCTGTCCCCGATCTTCTGTGAATTTCTTTGAGACTTGCAGCAAGCTCTCCTCCTTTTCTGCTGTGAATATTGAAGCAAAATAATCATTCAGCATGTCTGCTATTCCCTATTAACATTGAAAATATCCCCACTCTCAACCTTCTGTGGGTTAATTGTACTCTTAACCAACCACTTTCTCTTTATGAAAGTTCTCTTCTCTTTTACATTCCTTGCGAGTTTCCTTTCATGATCCTTTTTAACCACACCTATAAACCCTTTGTTTGTCTTTGTCCCATTCGGTGAGATCTTTGTGTTTTTATAAGCTCTTTATTTTTGTTCTGTCCTTAGGTGTCCATGGCTGTTTTTATTTTGAGAGGTGGAGCTTTTCTTCTCATGGGTGAAAACTGTTTATGAATAGCATTAAATGTTCCTGTGAACACCCTCCACTGTTCCTCTGTTATTTTACCTTCCCAGGTTATCATGGATAGTCTCTGCCTCATCCGTTAAAGTCTGCCTTACTTAAATTCAAAATTCTACTGTTCAATCTTTGCTTATCTCTTACAGCCACTGCATTAAACTCAATCAAGTAATGTTCACTATTTGAAACACTCATGAACAGCCTGGTCACTAATTACATCTTCTTTAGGTTGGAAGCCATCAGGGCTAGGGGACTTATTTGTCTTTGCCCAAATAGTTGGAAGGTGATGGTACTTAATTTCTTCCCTGTACTCTTTGAGGTACCTTCCACAGTAAAGTTTGATGCAAAATATCTGTTTAAGCCCTCTGCTATTTCTTCATTCCCCATAACCATCTCACCAGATTCATTTTTAAGGCGCATATGTTCACTTCGACCTCTCTCTTCCTTTATATATATTTACTGTTCGTTTTTATATTCCTCACAAGTTTGCCCTCGGTTTTCTATTTTCTTTTTAATCCTGCTTTTCTGGATTCTGAATTTAGTCAGTCTTTGGGGCTATCATTGACTTTTACCTCCTTATACACTTCTTTCAACTCTCAACTTCCTTAATTCGCCATAATTGGTTAATCTTGCTCAAGAACTGAGATTGACTCCTAACAGGTTGGGGATGAGTGTTCAGGACAGACCTGAGAAGGGAAAGAGCTGTTTCTACTTTGCAGTGAAAAGTATCTCAAACCTGAAGACAGCCACTTTATTTCCCCCTCATCAAATGCCATAATAAATCAGAGACTTTTGTAAGTATGAATCATTTGCCCTGAGCATTCTGCAAACAAGTGGAAGGACCTGGAGAAGGAAAATTGAGAAGCAGCATTCTGAACAGTAAAAGGATCATCTCAGCAAACCCTGTGAACTGCTTTCCCAGTCTTCCCAGCCACCATGACATCCATGTATTTTTGGTCTGTCTATGTGTGCATGTAGAGGGAGGATTTTGAAAATGGGTTAGAGTCCTAACAAGTTGAATTGCATGTCGATGGTTCATAATTGTTTATCTGGAGTTAGAATTGAATTATTTGTAATAAGTAGTAATTCTTGTTTAGCACAAAGACCTGGTCCATGTTTTCTGTCAACCTGGGTCTAAACGATAGAGAAATTATGGAATTCTGTGTCCTTTCCAAAATCTTTTGCAAAGTCTCTGGGAGTAATGGGGCTTGGTTTCCAGCACACTGCCCCAGTTAGGGGTGACACACAACACAATCTAGTGACATCACAACACAACTCTAAGAATGAATATCCTTTATTGTGTGTATGAAAAGGAATGACAAGTTGATTATAGACTGACTTTGAAACAAGTTTTCATCCATCCATCATCTCAGCCAATCAGGATGACAAGTGAATAACTCCTGGTAATTGGGGAGCAATGAGTTGCACTGACATTGCCAGGATCCCACCACCTTTGGGGATCTCTGGGAGAGGAGTAGAATTACCCTCCAACTCCCACCTTGCTCCAGATGGTAATTCAATCCCCCCAAGCCCAATCCCATTCCGAGACTGCTGCTGTGGCTACCTTTATAAAAAGAAAGTGTACACATTGGGGCAGGTTGTTCACGCTATACAAACAAGCCTTCTCAAACCCTGTAGTGGGCTGTGAGAAGGTTAGGTTCTATACTGGTGTATGTGTGCAATTCCAGATACCAAGAGTTATTGTAATCTGGCTGCGAATACACAAACTGAGCTCCCTCTTCTCTTTCCAAGGTCTTGTTGTCAGTCATTGCAAATGGTAAACCTAGAGAGGAGAAGATTTTATATTTAGTAGATTATTTTATACTGAGTCAATGATCATCATCTTGCTGCCATTTATCAATGAATATTGGAAGTTTTCCAGGCACAGTGAGAGACTGTGGATCTTCCACCTGTAGAACAGAATTCTGAGTCTCAATATCCAGTTTCTCTCCTCTTCCCCTTGTAGCTTTGTAAATTCCTTTTTCTGTCCAAGCGTTTAGCTCATTATCTCTTGGACATCTGTCACCAAGGGCAGCACGTTCCCAAATCACAGCTGCTCTCAGTTGTGCCAAAATTCTCCTTCCCTCCCACACCTGTTTGTTTTGCAAATTCCTCTGAAATACTGCTCTCTGGATACTGACTGTCCCTGTCATTGCAAAACTACTTTCCCTGGATTCTGACAGCCTTTATTAAAATATCCCCTTTTCTGCCCAAAAAAAAAGAAAAGGAGCCCAAAATGGAACCCATTGCTCCCCTTGCTCCATCCTGGTAACTCTCCTCTGCAGTCTGTCAAAAACCCTACCATCCTTTCCAAAGTCGAATCCTTTGCAGCAGGCAGTTTCACAGATTCAACCTTTTCTTATTGTTACCATGTTATTTATCAGTTCCACAGCAGCGTTCAGAGCTCCACTGCATCACACTATTTCTAAACATTGCACTTCATGTTGAATTGAGATCATTGACTAATTTGCAACATATAATACAGAGGAACTCATTATTGCTCTACATTGTGTACCTTATGTTTAAGAATATGCGTGGCTTTCAGTCCCACCATGTCCATACCCTGGAAGAGATGGAAGATACCATCAGTAACGAGACTAGCTTCGGTGCATCACACAAGACCTGGCCAAGAAATCACAGCTGCATCGGACTCCCTTTCCCTCACTGATCAGCTCAAAGCTCCTCACTGATCAGTCAAACATTGTCTTTTCAATCCTGCTGATTTCTGATTTATTTTTTTCCCCCACTGGTTTCTGCCCCTCAGGACAATGAGGTCAAAATCCACCTCAGTCACACTGCTGTAAGCATTGTCCTGAACCAGGTCCTTGTGTTATCTTGGGAGCTTGCATCTGTGTCTTTTAGACACAATGTACAACCAAGGCCCCACCACCTCCACCTTCTCCATGGACAAGAATGATCCTCTGGCACTATTTCAAGGAAGAGTGGGAGGTTCTCTTTAGTCTCCAGGCCAGTGTTTATCCACCAACTGGTTTTGTGGGGAAAAAAATCTGATTATTACTGCATCTTTGTTGGTGGGATCTTTCTATGTGAAGATTGGCTACGGAATTGGCATTATAACAGTGAGCATATTTGAAAAATCTTCAAAAGGTCGGGCAGAAGTCTGGAGTGTTGGTTGGGAGAAATGGGGGAATTGCGAAGAGGAGATTGCTTCTCAATTCAATATCATAGCACCAATTGTGCATAAGGTTTTGAGGGACAGATTTGTGAGAAAGGTATTCATGATGTTACTGCATTAAGAGCCTCGCTCTAATTTACTGACATACCCCCACCCTGTTCTGACACCTCATGTTCTCACAGCTGAACCCATTGATCACTGGGATCATCCTGTGATGTATCTTCCTAACCTTCCTAACACTGTGCTCCTAATGCAGCCTGTACAAGTTTAAGCTGGGAGCGGAGAGATAAATGGGATGGGGGTGGGGCTGGGGAGTAGCCCATCCCATTTATCTCTACACCCCCCACTGAGACTCCCAGCCTCATTTGTGATTAAAGGCTCCAGCCTGATTTTCCTGCTCCTCGGATGCTGCCTGACCTGCTTTGCTTTTCCAGCAACACACTCTCAATTCTGACCTCCAGCATCTGCAGACCTCACTGTCTCCTTACAGTTTAAGCAGAGTTTCCATCCTTTTCAGTTCTCTTCTGCTTCATGCAACTCACTCATCTCTATCCAACTTTTAAAGTCCAACATTAAAATGTGTGCACTAGATTTCTCACCTTTCGGCCCAAAGAGAGCTCCATAACACGGTGTGGTGCAATAAGGCTGCCCACTGTGCTGCAACACAAAACAAGTATTTTTTAAAGCGGGAAGGAGACAATAACCAGTGCCTTTCCTGAGCAGGAGGATACAAATTAAACGAGAACTTACTTCAGAGAAAGAACCAGCTGTCAAGGTCTTGTTGCATTTTCCACATTTCAAACAAGATTTGTGCCAATCCTTTCCATGGTATGAGACTCTCTCAGCTGGAATCCAAAGTGGCAAAAAAAAAATCACCTTTACAACGAGATGGACAAAACGCCCTCATCACAAGAGCTTTTGCAACAAGTTTAGTAACCGCGTAAGAACTGTTAGCTCTTCATAGGATTCTGTCAGGTGAGCCCTATTCGCTTTAAAAAGGCCACAGTCCCTTGAGAAGAACAAACCTTTTGCAACACAGGAGGTTAAGGGCCATCTCAGCATCAGGAAATGGCGACAGGAGCAGGGACATCTTACTGCAATTGTACAGGGCTTTGGCGAGACAACAACTAGAGTACTGTGTGCAGTTTTGATGTCCTTCTCTAAGGAAGGATGTTCTGGCTATGGAGGGAGGGCAATGAAGGTTTACCAGATTCCTGGGATGGGATAACTGACGCATGAAGAGTGATTAGATCGGTTAGGACTATATTTACTGGAGTTCAGAAGAATCTGATAGAAACCTACAAACTTCTAACAGAACTCAGCTGAAGAGTAAACACAGTCAAGATGTTCCCAATGATTAGAGACTCTAGAACCAGGAGCCACAATCGAAGGATGCAGGGTAGGCAATTTAGGACTGAAATCTCTTCACGCACTTAAGTGGCAGATGGAGTTTAATTTAGAAGAATGCGAGATGCTGCATTTTGGGAAAGCAAATGTTAGCAGGACTCATGCACTTAATGGGGAAGTCCTGGGGTGTGTTGCTGAACAAAGAGACCTTGCAGTGCAGGTTCATAGTTCCTTGAAAGTAGAGTCGCATGTAGATAAGATAGTGAAGAAGGCATTTGGTATGCTTTCCTTTATTGGTCAGAGTATTGAGTACAGGAGTTGGGAGATCTTGTTGCGGCTGTACAGGACATTAGTTAGGCCAATGTTGGGATATTGCATGCAATTCTGGTCTCCTTCCTATCAAAAGGATGTTGTGAAACTTGAAAGGGTTCAAAAAAGATTTACAAGGATGTTGCCAGGGTTGAAGGATTTGAGCAATGGGAAAGGTTAAATAGGCTGGGGCTGGAGCGTCGGAGGCTGAGGGGTGACATTATAGAGGTTTATAAAATCATGAAGGACATGGATAGGATAAATAGACAAAAAGTCTCTTCCCTGGGGTCGGGGAGTCCAGAACTAGAGGGCATAGGTTTAGGGTGAGGGGGAAAGGTACAAGAGAGACTTAAGGGGCAACTTTTTCACACAGAGGGTGATATGTGTATGGAATGAGCTGACAAAGGAAGTGGTGGAGGCCAGTACAATTGCAACATTTAAAAGACATCTGGATGGGTATATGAATAGGAAGGGTTTGGAGGGATATGGGCTGGTGCTGGTAGGTGGGACTAGGTTGGGTTGGGATATCTGGGCAGCATGGGCGGGTTGAACCAAGGGTCTGTTTCCGTGCTGTACATCTCTATGACTCTATGATTCTGCCACAGAAAATGGTTGAAGCTCAAGGAGAGGTGAAGGTCAAGTTGTATTATTACTGGACTATTAATCCAGAGACCCAGGTAATGTTTTGGGGACCTGGGTTCAAATCCTGTCATGGCAGATGGTAGAATTTGAATGTAATAAAAGTCTGGAATTCTGAATCTAATGATGACCATTGTCAATTGTCAGAAAGCCCCATCTGGTTCACCGATGCCTTTTAGGGATGGAAAGTGCCATCCTTACCTGAATGGCCTTATCCTGCTCTTATTTTCTATGTCTCTAGTTTTATCCTCACACACAATTTGATTAGATTAGATTACATTACAGTGTGGAAACAGGCCCTTCGGCCCAACAAGTCCATAATGACCCGCCGAAGCGCAACCTACCCATACCCCACCATTTACCCCTTACCTAACACTACGGGCAATTTAGCATGGCCAATTCACCTAACCTGCACATCCTTGGACTGTGGGAGGAAACTGGAGCACCCGGAGGAAACCCACGCAGACACGGGGAGAATGTGCAAACTCCACACAGTCAGTCGCCTGAGGTGGGTAATGAACCCAGGTCTCTGGTGCTGTGAGGCAGCAGAGCAAACCACTGTGCCCACAATTGCCACTTGGTTGATGAATAAAGAAAGAGAAACCAGAATAGTTAGAGGATATTGATGCCATCTGAATCTACACATCTGGAACACACAAGGGTCAGATGCCAAACAGGTTTTAAACACTCTGCCCATATTCACTCCTCATTCTACAGAGGACAAGTAGCTAATATGTAAATCCAACATTCTTCCTGGTCCAGTTAGCTTTCTCCCCAATGAGATATGGTTATATGATTCCTCTGTCACTGAGAAACACCATGGGAGTGGGAGCTATTCCACACATTGCAGAGGTCAGCGAGTGCAATCGGCGATGGGGAAGGACTATTACAAGGCAATGTTAATGCAATGGGTGTGTAACTGGTGACGGAGTTTCTGTGCGTGTCAATGTGTATTTTTAGTTGGAAGGAGGAAGAGCTCAGAGACAGTCTGAATAGGAGATACTGGAGGGGTAATGGATTCACAAATTGTTCACTCTTAATGGCCATAGTTTGGGTGAACATGTATTACAATTGCAAACAGGTTTCTGCAGTCATAACAAATGAGGGCATATCTAAGTGGTGATAGTGCTGAATCTGTGGAGGATCAGAGTGAGATTTGTGGGACACAGGTCATTAAAATGTTATGACCAGATACAGGAAATAATCATAAAAGCTAACAGAATGCCAGCCTCTATATGGAGAGGAGGAGAGAACACAGGTGCAGAGCCAATACCACAAACTCTGCTTCATTCCCAGCTGGAGTACTGAGAGTAGAACTCGTCAGGACACAGTACAGCACTGAGAGAGCAGCACTATACCTGAACTCAGAACGTGGGACACAGGAGTAAGGAACATCACAGCCTGATAGCCAGGGCTCTGGGGATACTGAGGGGCAGAGACTGCTGTGCCCAGGTCAGGGAGCAGAGCAGGATCACTGTGCCTGGGGGTCAGGGACCAGGGTAAGGTGTCTGTGCCTGGGTTAAGGGCATGATGGCTGTACCCAGGGCAGGATGCCTGTGCCAGGGTCAGGGGGCAGATGGCTGCACCCAGATAAGGGATAAACGTAACTGCACCTGGGTCAGGGGTCAGGGCTGCTGTGACAGGGTTGGGGTCAGAGCAGGGAAGATGTGCCCTAGTCCGGGGTCAGGGCCAACTGTGCCCGGGTCAGAGATTAGAGCGGGGCCCAGAATTTCTGCCTTGCCTTGAGATCATCCCATCAGTGAGACCAGATGGGTCAGGATGACCAGGAGACACTTTGTGCCTGTGAACAGCCGACTAGCAGCATTCCTGCATCAATGCTCAGCCTGTTCAACCTCACGGTGTGGCTTGGTCAGGAAGTTCCACAGTCAGAGCCGAGATCAAGTGTTCAGGGACATTACCCAGTGCAGCACAGGGACCTCCCCGACAGACACTGTCCAAAACTTCGAACCAGATCTTTCACACACAACGCTTGGAACCATATATACAAAAGACACTTGAAGATTCAAACTCTGTTTTGCGTAGGTACAGGAAACTAAATTGATTGTTTACTTTAAACCTGAAATGGGTACATTTCTCTTCTAAAAGCTGAGTCAATGCTAAATAATAAATCACTCTGACATCATTTAATGTAAAACCATGCTGGAGGAGTCAAATGGCCTCCTCCTATTCTGATATTCCAGAACAAATACTAGGGTTCACTTTAAGAGAGAACAGCATTGAAAAATCAGACCGCTTCCATTAAACCATGGTTAAATTAAACACCATATCTTCATCCAGGACAAATGGGAACTGGGATTCAGTATAAGAAAAAGTTGGAAAAGTGACAGGGGAAGCTAAATGGAGAAATGTACAATTGTCAACTTAATGAAAACATTAATGCTGATAGAGCTCTGGAAGGAATCAAGATAGTAGCAGTTTGAAGATGTCCAGTGAGTTACTGGAAAACAAGGGTGATTTCTGAAGCTTCAAATCAATGTGTAGGGGTCACAGGGAGGTGGGGAAATCATGAGCTTCATAAATATGGTGGAGAGTGACTTTGCAAAATGCCAATGCAAGGGACCCCAAAGAAATATTGTACCTCGGTGACGATCTCCAACGTTGGTGTGAAATCAGAGGGAATTCTCGAAAGCTGTAATATACTTTTGACTTAGTCCCAGGGACATGGAATGAATCTTAAAAAGATTTTGTAAGATAAAGGTCACTCTTGGGCCGGTGAAGACAAGAACTGAGTCTAAAGCTTAAAGGCAAAATACTGTGGATGCTGGAACTCTGACATAAATACAGAGAACGCTGGAGAAACTCAGCAGGTCTGACAGCAATGGTGGGGAGAGTGTCCTGACAAATAATCACTCGACTTAAAACATTAACTGTTTTCTCTCCACAGACGCTGCCTGGCCCACTGAGTTTCTCCAGCATTCTCTGGGTTTGGTTGAGTCTATTCCTTACAAGGCGAAAGTGAGGACTGCAGATGCTGAGATTAGAGTCAAGATTAGAGTGGTGCTGGAAATACACAGCAGGTCAGGCAGCATCCGAGGAGCAGGAAAATCAACATTTCGGGCAGGAGCCCTTCATCAGGAATGAGGCTGGAAGCCTGGGGTGTGGAGAGATAAATGAGAGTGGGTGGGGCTGGGGAGAAGGTAGCTGAGAGTACAATAGGTAGATGGAGGTGGGGGTAATGGTGATAGGTCAGAGAGGAGGGTGGAGCTGATAGGTAAGAAGGAAGATTGACAGATAGTCAGGACATGAGGATGGTGCCGGTATACCTTACAAGACTAAATTATTAGAGCTTACTCTGTTTAGTTCTTTCTAATATACAACAAAATTTGTTTGTTAAAACATAAAATCTTGTGGTACACTTTTGAGAGTCAATTGCAGGATGTTCTAATTTTTTCTTTAAATATTAACAGCCACTAACAGGATGACAACAGTAACCCATGTCAATAACAAATTGCATCATCTCTGTACAACAGAGGGAACATGTCCAAAATCCTTCTCCAGTAGGGTAATCAGGAAAAGAGATAAACAGAGACTGCGAGATGATCGGTCAGGAGAAAGAGTTTGCTCAAAAAGGGACAGGTTTGAAGGAATGTTTGAAAGGAGGAAGGAGAGATAGAGCCCGAGGGGTACAGGGAAGGAGCTGGGCTCCCAGGAAGCTGAAGGTGACGATGAAGTGATTAAAATCAGGGACTCGCAAGAGGTCAGATGAAAATTTTAGTGTTGCAGAAGGAATAAAGAGGCAGCACAAAATAAAACAGCCTAAGTGTCCAAACCCATGTCAAATTGACTTGGATTAGTTTCAAGGATTACCCTAAGAATAAATCACCAGTTTGGTCCAAGAGGGTCTGGGCACATTCAGGAATAACTTGAGCACTAAGTGAACCTTAACAGGGGGCAGCATGGTGGCTCAGTGGTTAACACTGTTGCCTCACAGCAGCAGGGACCCAGGTTCAATTCCAGCCTGGGGTGACTGTCTGTGTGTAATGTTTGCACATTTTCCCCATGTCTGCGTGGGTTTCCTCCCACAGTCCAAAGATGTGCAGGCCAGGTGAACTGGCTATGCTAAATTGCCTGCAGTGTTAGGTGCATTAGTCAGAGGGAAACGGGTCTGGATGGCTTGCTCCTTTAGAGGGTCGGTGTGGACTAGTTGGGCCAAAGGGTCTGTTTCCACACTGTAGGGAATCTAACCTGATCAAGGTTAAATCATGCAATCGTGTAGACTGGCAGTATGCCTTCTAGCTTGACCTCTGCATGGATGATCAGAAGAGGGGGCTGTTACACTGGCCTGTCATGCTTTCAGATGGCAAACAAATTTGAAGACTTTCATCTGCACTGCTCTCGCTCAGAGAGGAAGCCGAATATCGCATCCTGTTAACACCACGCCGAAAAGATTGGATCTGCTCTTTTTTTCCCTAAGAAAAAGGATTTTGACGGATCTTTCTCTAAATTTCTAACGCCACCTTCAAACGAAATGCAAACGGACAGCCCAGAATCGTGAAGGGAGCCGGTGTCCCAGACCCGGGAACAAAAAAGCAGCAGTTCTCGAGAGAAAACAAAACCCCAGCAGCAATTGGACACTCACTCACAGAACACTTCCCATTAAAACCGCGATTCCAGTCACCAACAAGTGGCACAGGACACGACACAGAGAGAGACAGAAATAAGTGGAAGATGTATTCACCCCCCGTAAGTTTTGAGAAAGTTATAAGTTTAAGCCAAAGATGTTTTACAAAGCAACAAGATTCCTCACCAAAATACACCTCCTTTACACACTTCGGGCATTTGGGCATGTTTGATCTGAACTTGTCTGCACCGTCACACCGACTCGCAGCTACCTCCAAACTCTCTCAATCTCTTGAGGCAAGAAGTCTGTTTTTATATTTCCGCTCTATTTTTTGCACGCGTTAGAATAATGGACCCACCCCAATTGCACACGGAACCCGCAATCGGTGCAAATCAGATTGCAAAGTCCGGATCCTTGCCCAGGCAGGAAGGAAGGGAGGGTCAGTGCATGCTAACAGATAGTTATGGAGCAGATAATATTTTGCCTTCACATCAGCATAAGTACTGATTCTCTTGGCTTGTCAGACTGACAGTACATCCTACATCAGTGTCCAAATGACTCACAGGCTGGTGGTATAACCCACAGACCAGATCACCACGGCCCTCTCAAAGGGCAGCGAGGGTTGGGTGATGAGTGAAGGCCTCAACTGGCGACGCCCTCCTCTCATGAAATGAGTAAAACAACAAGATCCCAACCGAATCCACCCTCAACCCCAAACTTAAGTCTGGCCATCCTCAGTGCCCGAGATGCAGCTCCACTCAGAACATCAGCCTTCAGGGAAGTGGCCCAACCCTCTCTCCGTAGCAGACCAGAAAATTCACTACATCGATTGCTGGACAAATGAACTTATAAGACATAAGAGCAGGAATTAGGCCATACAGCTCATCCAGTCTGCCCGGCTGTTCAATCATGGTGGATACGTTTCTCAACTCCCACTTTTTCTTGATGCACTTGATAATCAAGAACCTACCTATGTCAATCTTAAGTATACTCAATGGCCTGGCCTCCACAACCTTCTGTGGCAATGAATTCCATAGATTCCCTGGCCGAAGACATTTCTCCTTGAATGAATTATTGCAATTGTACCAGCCTCCACCACATCATCTGGCAGCTCATTCCAAACACGTACCACCCTCTGCGTGAAAAACCTGCCACTTAGGTCTCTTTTATATCTTTGAGGTTCCCGTTTGCTGGGTTATTAGCTGGGCTACGTCTGAACATGTTACAATTGTATAGAACTTTGGTTCGGCCACATTTGAAATACTGCGTACAGTTCTGGTTGCTATGGTAAAGAGATAAGGGAAGTAAATATGTGGTTAAACAGGTTGTGTGGGAAAGAGGGTTCCGTTTGTGAGACACTAGCATCAGTTTTGAGACGGGAAGAAACAGTAACTTCGTGATGAGTTCTTCATTGTTGCCCTGACAACACCAGAGCAGGACAATAACTCCACCCCAGGGAGGAACAGGCCAGCTACCTCGGTACGGAGAGCACCCAGCAATTTGTCCACACCACGAAAATGCAGGGAGTCTCCCATTGACAAGACGGTCTAGAAACTCTTCAAAATGGGTGTTAAAGTCAACAGTATTAACATGTATGACACTCAATCTACTAAGTGATATGTTTCCATGCTGGTTTAACTGGTCAACGTCAAAGCAGACCTCCTGTTTCTGCAGGAGTGCGGGACCCTGCACCTCGGCAGCTACAGGAAATGGTCGAACTTATGGACTGATGGCCTTCAATTTGGTTTGGGAGAGGTGGGAGGTAATGATAGTCACTCCTTCAGCATGTGTATTCTGCTGCAAGGAGGCACCTTCACCATCTCTGAAGTTCAGGAGGTGGTGTAGCAGCCGTTATGTACAGAAATGCTCCCCGAGGCTAGTTCATTTGTACACCTCGGCTATAAAGAATGAGCGGCTGGCCTCACTGCAGCAGCTCCCACTGCTACTGGAAACATCCAGGTCAGTCATCCAGGGCCGGAGATCTCAATAGCATCAATCATGTGAATGGATAATCCCAAGGAGCTGACAGTGAACAGGACTCGGCATCCAGATCCCTGACGGAAACAATTAAAGTCACAGACAGAGTGCAGTGAAAATACATCGGTCTGCTCCAGGATAGATCTTCTTTTTGTGACCCACATGTTCTTGGTCAGATCCACCAACATCAAGTCAGTGTTGTTCTCTGACCAGCGTCTCCTGCTGGCCAACTATCACCTGCAGGATGACCAGCGGGCTGCCAAGGGGATGTGGAAGCTAAATGTGAACTTGTTGTCTCCAGAAAACATTGAAGAGCTGAGAGGGGAGAAGTTGGGGAACCGTGAAGCACCTCTTTGAGTCTTGAGTGGACTGGTAGGAAACAGACAAGGGGAACATCAAGAGATTCTTTTATCCTCAAAGATATTCAGAAGGTGAGACAGGGCAGGGGGAAATGTCTGAACTCCAGGAGACTATACCGAATCTACACCTGCTGCAGCCAATGGGAGACAACATCACAGAGGATCTCCAGGAGGTGAGCAGCCAGTAAGCCTTGCTCTTTGCCTCGGACACCTCCAAGATAATTTTCTGATCCAAGGAGTGCACCAGGGAGCAAGATGACACATGCTTACATTTCTTTATCCAGGATGTGCAGAAGGAGCACTCTCTGCTCAGCAGGCTGAAGGAAGAATATGGCTGGGTAACCTCATCTCCATCTGACCTAATGAGAATCAGCAAATCTTTTAATGCCAGACTGTATGCCATCAAGCATGACATCTAGTCATCACTGAGGTCTTAGACAACAGCATGCAGGAGAGGCCAGGCCAACCGTTATCTCAGGATGAGCTGACAAAGTCCTTAGAAAAGAATAAAATTCCCAGAAGCACCACCTTATTAGCTGAGTTGTATTCAGCTCTGTGGATTTTGATTGGCCAGGACTTGCTGGTGGTGTACGACAGTATACCTTTGTCAGGTACCATGTGCAAATCCATGAGCAGACTTACAAAATCCTGGCTAAGGCCTACTGGGTCAGGTCTGTTCTGGGATTGGTGATTCACCCTGACAAAACCAGTGCTATACCGAGCACGACATGCTCCGAGAGCCTCACACTGCTTAGGGATACGATTGCCTATGTGCAGGCAGAGGGGTGGGTGCCTGCCTCATCAGCCTGGATCAGGAGAAGGCCTTTGGCAGGATGTCACATTCATACATGCAGGACGTGCTGTCCAAAATGGGCTTTGGGGAGGAAATCCACAGTTAGATCCGACTACTCTACACCAATATTGTGAATGCAGTCTCAATCAATGGGTGGGAAACAGAAAGCTTCCCGGTCAGATCCTGAGTCAGGGAGGGCTGCCCAGTCTCTCCAGCCTTGTTTGTGTGATGTATAGAGCCTTTTGTTGAGTTAGTCAGGAAGGATGTGAGCCTGAGAGGGGTGACTATTCCAGGCAGCAGAGGCCTGCACATTAAAGCCTCCCTGTACATGGATGACATCACTATTTTCTGCTCGGATCCATTGTCAGTGAGCATTTACAACCAGTTCAGACTGGCCTCGGGAGCCAAGGGAAATCGAGGAGAGCACGGTCATATTCTTTGGGAACTGGGCCGACCAATCCTCTATCCCCTTTACCGTCTGGACAGATTACTGGCAGGTACTGGGAATATGATTCTGATAGGCTGGAGCCTGCACAAAACCTTAGGATGAGTACATTGCCAAAGTGGAGCAGAAACCAATGTTTTGGGAGCACCATCGCATTACAGGTTAAAAACCTAATCATCAGGTGTGAGACAACATCTCTGCCATTGTATGTGACACCGTGCCAGCCTTTACGGTCGGTATGGTGGCTCAGTGGTTAGCACTGCTGCCTCACAATGCCAAGGACATGGGTTCGATTCCAGCCTCAGGCAACTATCTGTGTGGAGTTTGCACATTCTCCCCCGTGTCTATGTGGGTTTCCTCCAGGTGCTCTGGTTTCCTCCCACAGTCCAAAGATGTGCAGGTTGGGTGAATTGGCCATGCTAAATTGTTCCATTGTGTTCAGGGATGTGAAGGTTCAGTACATCGGTTAGGGTAGGGGGTGGGTTATTCTTCGGAGAGTTGGTCTGGACTTGTTGGGCCGAAGGGATTCTATTCTATGTTTCATTCCCCAAAACTGCACTATTTTCGTCCCCGAATTATTTTCCACTTCATCTGGTTGTCTAAGATGTCTGCATGTCTGCAGGAACTCCATGTACAAAACTCTGGCTAATGTGAGGAAGAGATACCCAACGTTGCCCTCATCCTGATGGCTACCTTTGTATGTGTCTGTAGACCCTTGTAATTGCAAGCACCAAGTATCACTATGTACTGAGGTTCTACCTGTCACTGGTGTTGCAAAGGATGGGGCTGGCCTTGTTCCTGTGGAACGCTCCAAATGTTGGACCATGCCATATCACCTGTCCTTTTTACAGAAATTTGCAAAGAAAAAGACCTTTGACCACAGTTTCATAGAACATAGAATAGTGCAGCACAGAACAGGCCCTTCAGCCCACGGTGTTGTGCTGACCATTGATCCTCAGGAAGTTGTCAGCACGTGGCATCTTTGAGACCCTGAAGGAAGTGGAGAGGGTGGATCCTGTTGTGTGGTTCCCTGAGCAGACTGCTAAAGTCATTCAGCAGAATGTTTCATCACCAGGACTGTCCGACAAGCACCAAGACACCTCTTGGCTGGTGTTGAGAAAGGCATTACCTGTGAGATCCTACACGTAAGCCCGGTCAGTCCACACTACCACCTGCTGCCCTTAAACCAACTGCAGGGGGTTTGCAATTGCGAAATGTGCTTTTACAAAGGAAGTCTAGCAAAAGACACCATGACTTTTGTTGAGGTTCATCCCAAGCAGCTCTGTGATGAGGGACTCTGTGCTCTACGGTCTGTTCCCCGGGACACATACTGAGACAAACATCAACTGTGCCTGGAAGGCCATCAACTTGGTGAAAGACACTTTTCGGTCTGCCCGAAACTTGTCTTCCAGAACAAAGAGTTGACCTCAACCTCAGCAGACTGGCACATTCCAAGGTCCAGAAGAACAAAGGACAAAGAAAATTTACAGCCCAAGAACAGACCCTCCAAGCCTGAGCCCATCCAAATCCACTGTCTAAACCTATCACCCAATTCCTAAGCATCTGTATCCCTCTGCTCCCCACCTCCTCATGCATCTGTCCTGACACACCTTAAATGAGTCTACCGTGCCTGCCTCTACCACCTCTGCTGGCAACGGGTTCCAAATGCCCACCACCCCCTGTGTGAAGTACTTGCCGTGTGTATCCCCCTTAAGCTTTCCAACTCTCACCTTGAAAGCATAACCTCTGGTTATTGAATCCTTCACCCTGGGAAAAAGCTCAATCAGGTCCCCCCTCAAGCTCCTTTTTTCTAGTGAAAATAAACCTAACCTACTAAACCTCTCCTTCCATACCAGGCAACATCCTCGAAAACCTTCTCTGCGCCCTCCCCAAAGCGTCCACGTCCTTTTGGTAATGTGACAAATAGAACTGTATACAGTATTCTAAATGTGGCCGAACCAATGTCTTGTACAATTTTAACATGACTTGCCAGCTCTTATACTCAATACCCCGTCCAATGAAGGCAAGCATAGTGTATGCCTTCTTGACCACTCTAGCAACCTTCAGGGTACAATGGACCTGCACTCCCAGATCTCTCTGCCCATCAACTTTTCCCAAGGCTCTTCCATTCATTGTATGATTCGCTCTAGAATTAGACTTGCCTAAATGCATCACCTCACATTTCCCTGGATTGAACTCCATCTGCCAGTTTTCTGCCCAACTCTCCAGTCTATCTATATTCTCCTGTATTCTCTGACAGTCCCTTATACTTTCTGCTACCCCACCAATCTTTGTGTCATCTGCAAACTTGCTGATCATGCCAATGGTTCCCTCTTCTAGATCATTTATGTATATTACAAACAACAGTCGCCCCAATACTGACCCCTGTGGAACACCACTGGTCACCTTTCTCCATTTCGAGAAGCTCCCTTCAACTACTGCTCTCTATCTCCTGTTTCTCGACCAGTTCTTTATCCACCTAGCTAGAACCCCCCTGCACACCATGTGACTTCACTTTCTCCATTAGTTTACCAAGGAGAACCTTATCAAACGTCTGACTAAAGTCCATGTGTATGACATCAACAGCCCTTCCTTCATCTATCAACTTGGTCCCTTCCTCAAAGAACTCTATTAAGTTGGTAAGGCACGATCTCCCCCACATAAAACCATGTTGCCTATCACTGATAAGCTCATTCTTTTCTAAGTATAAATAGATCCTATCTCTCAGTACCCTCTCCAACAACCTCCCCACCACCGACGTCAGGCTCACTGGTCTGTAGTTACCCAGAATATCACTACTACCCTTCTTGTATAGAGGGACAACATGAGCAACCCTCCAGTCCTCCGGCACCTCACCTGTATTTAAGGATGCCACAAAGATATCTGTCAGCGCCCCAGCTATTCCCTCCCTCGCCTCCCTCAGCAACCTGGGATAGATCCCATCTGGTCCTGGGGATTTGTCCACCTTAATAACCTCTAGCATACCCAACACATCTTCCCTACTTATGCCAACGTGATCCAAACTGATCAAACTTCTATCTCTAATCTCAAGATTCATCATGTTCCTCTCCTCAGTCAACACTGATGCAAAGTAATCATTCAGTATGTGCTGAGGGAGAGCTGCTACCAAGGTGCAGTGAGGAAAGACCACTGTCTGAGGTCTTTCTTGTGAAGTTAAATGGGGGTCCATTCAGTTTTCAGACCTTCCTGGTGCCAAATGTATGTAAATACAATATTGTATGTGTAAGAGAGATCTTGGTTTCTTTGGACAGAATCAAACTCCAATGTTTTGCTTGTTTCCTATACAGGTCATTCTGTTAAAATGCACATTTCGTTAGCGCAAATTCGCTGTAACGTGATTGACAAATTGGGGATTCTAAAATGCGACTTCTCTATAACACGTGATTGCACAAGAACACATTATAAAAGAAGTGATTGTGTATGAAACTGTACAGAACAGAACTGCATTTGTGACTATGTGTATGTTAAAATATTGTTTTATGAATAAAGCATATCTTTGAAATTTTTAAAAAATGAGTTCTTTTGTTGAGGTTCGTCCCGAGTAGCTCTGTAACGTGAGACTTTGCTCTCTGGTCTGTCCCGCTGGACGCACACCAAGGTAAACATTGACTGCACCTGGAGGACCATTAACTTGGTGAAAGACACTCTTTGGTCTGCTCGAAACTTGTTGGTCTTCCAGAACAAGGAGTTGACCTTGACCAAGTGTTGCAGACTGACATGTTCCAAAGTCCAGGACTATGAGCTGAGGAGCATACCCATGCTTGGGGCAGCTCCACCCGGGAATGCTGAAGGTAATAACTGTTCAGTTATCAGACCCTCTTAGAACCTCAACATGTGTCAATATAGTATTGTATGTGTAAGAGATTTTTTTTGTTTGGATAGAGTCAAACTCAATTTTGCTTACTAGGTACGCTACTGTATTTGTGACAATACAAAGAGACCGTTTCTGAATAAAGTATATTTTTGAAATAAAAAAAGTGAGCTCCACTGGAACTGATTTGGGACCAGGATTGAGCAGAAAGGCGAAGTAGACAGGCTACAAGGTCTTTAAACAAGCTAAAGATAAGGAGGCCTCAGCAAACGTTATTAAAGTTTCCAGAACAAGTGATATAATGCAGAGTCAGGAATCCAACTTTGGACACAGCAAGTAAGAGGACAATTATGAGAAAGGGCTCAGTCACTGCAGGACTGAGGGTGTTAGACTTAAATGTATGGAGTACAATAGTCTCCTCTCCACCCCCCCCACCCCCAATACCCAGGAGGGATACATTCCAGGACCTACTGCAGAAGCCAGCAACAGTGGATAGGAGTGAACCCATTCATTTAAATGGGAAACGTACCTTCCCAGCAGCCTCCTGGGCCCTGGTTCCTTATACTGGGTCTGGGGCGCGGTAATCCACAGGTAACTGAAACTGCGGAAAGCGATTTCACAGATATAGGGGTCACCCTGTACACAAAACAAATGAGCTTGAAATGTAGATTTAAACTGGCTGGTACCAAGTTGTAGGTATCAGAGAACCATGGCTGAATTGTCATCAGGCCTGGGAATGAAATATTCAAGGATTGTGTGGAAAGGACAAGCATGTGCTCCAACACTTTATGGTCGTATAATCTTATATAGCAGAATACCCAAATCTCTTGCACTCAGAATTCTACAGTCGTTCTCCATTTAAAGAAATACTCTGCTTTTCTTATTCTTACTGCGGAAGTGAACAAGTTCCCACCACCAGCTTTTTGCCCACTCACAATATGTCTATGTCCATCTGCAACTGTTTCATGGCCTCTGCTCTACTTCCAATATTATAAGGGATCATCTCACATCCAGGCGGTTTTACCTTTCATAAAAGGATGGCATCTCTGACAATGCAGCACTCTCCTGGATTGTTCACAGGAACTGCCTGTAGTGACCTCACACACACTTCAATGAAAAAAACAAGAGACCGTGACACAGACGCCAAACAGGCTTGGCTCAGTAAATTACTAAACACAATAAAAAAACTGTCAAACTGCAGCGGCCCCCACCCTGTCAGCTTCAGGTGAGTGTCTAGGACTTGCTGATGTAAATGTTTCGGTTGAGATAATACTGTACTTGTAAATAGCAAGGTGAGGTCATCACCATGGGTTACACAGATACACATTGTTCCAGTGAGCTGCTATTATCAATCAATATTCTCACTGCTGGCATGCAGTGCCTACCATTGCTTTGATGGATATATAAGAATGTAAAGATAGTGGCTGGGACTCAGGATTTAACTCACAGAGTGCCAGGGAATGTCATAAGCCACATGGAAGCAGGCCATTCAGTCTGACTACGGTTCTACCCAAATCTCCTCCCTCTAGTTTCTCCATGTGGTCATCCAGGTTCTCTTTCAATGTATCAGTCACTCCTTGTAGACCCAACTGAGGCACTCTCGCCAACCTCTTGTTCAATTCCAGAACTGGCTTTTCTAAATTGAGAATGAATCTGCAAAAACTGTATGATAATTCACTGTGGAGGTACTGGCTCCCACAGCTCAGAGGGAGGCCAGAGGCCTGAGAGTCATAGAGATCTACAGTGTGAAAAAAAAAGGTCCTTCAGCCCATCGAGTCTGTCCCGGTCAAAAACAAACACCTAGCTATACCAGGTCCTACCAGTGATGGGTCTTTAAAAGCTTGCCAAGCCAATGAATGGTGCCTGAACTCGATGGGTTAAATGGCCTACTTCTACTCCTTGAGTGATCATCTTATTTCTTTCCCCTTCAAATATCTCCCAGCTCCACCCCAGATCTGCTCTCATCACTCTTTCTGCAACATCCTGAGGATTACCAGAACTCACCATTTATCAAACATTTCCTTCACACATTTTAAATTAATAAACATATTAAATAATGCATATGGAGTACCTTGCTAGATTTTAAGATCTTTTGTTACTTCACGTTGATGTTTGCCTGCCGATTACTAACTGTGTCGGCCGTTCACCATTGAAATCAGGCTCTGAGAGGTCTGAGTGAGGAGGCTGTGATACCTTGAACCTCTATAAAATCACTGCCATTGGTCGTGGATTAGTGACTGGCAATGAACCAGCTGAGTTAATGTTCGAAATGCAAGTGGATGTGGTGTTCACTCTCACTCTGTCCATTCTGTACCACATGCCCCAACAGCAAATGTTGGCATTGATGCCAAGCCACAAGTTGCTCCCCTTTGAACAGATGCAGAGTTGCGATGAGAAGAGTGTACTGGCAGTTTTTGAACAGCAGAAACCCAAAGGGGCTTTTGTCTGCACTGTAGTCCTCTGTGACTGAGTACACAACCACACACAGTCAGGTGCTTGAAGCAATCGCCAGTCAGGCGGTATGACAATACACTGCCTGGATCTCGCTGTTATTGAGCTACTTGGTTATAGATAGTAATGGGTGACTTCGAGTCTTGCTTCATTGCCCTGGGCTTATTTGTGCATAATAAACAATGCATATTACATAATAAACAGTGCACATAAACTGTAATGAGTTTTCTGCCAGACCTAAAGGCAGGATATCTTATTAAGATGAAGGGGTGATATCCACACAATGCAACCATCAGAGAAGAGCTGTCCCCTTTGGCCACCTGTACCAGCCTGGCATTGAGAGGCAGGGAAGGCTTGAACCAGAAGTGACATTACCTGAGTTGTTCTGCTGGTCAGTAAAGATGGGAGCCCTTTGTTTCCAGGAACACCAGCCTAGCACTGGCTGCAGGAAGTGGAAATTGGACAGGCTGAAAGTCACAGTATGACCCAAACCACTGCCGATAACAAGAATACTTTGGGATATGATCATAGCAATCCACCATCACTGAGGGGACAGATAGAGAAGGCTTGCCTTGGAATTTCAGATCTTTTACTTTATATTTTATGGTAGTTTTTACATGATAGTGTGGAGGCTATTCAGTCCCTCTAGCCTGGCCTGTCTTTTAACTATTTCATGCCTGCACCTTAATCCAGCTGGATTCTAACAGCAGGGTAGATAGAGTAGATGGGTAAAAGCTGTTTCTGCTTACAGAAGGAACAAGCATGAGAAGTTATAGATTTGAACTGATGTGCAAATGAAGTAAGGGTGATCAAGCAAAATGCCTTTCACTCAGCGAGTAGTTAGAAAATGGAATGCGCTGCTTGCGCATGTGTTGGAGGCAGGTTCAACTGAAGGATTGGAGAGGGGCATTGGTTAATTATTTGGATGGAAATAGTGTGCGAGATATTGGGAAAAGGTTGGAGATTGGCACTAAGTAATAGAATTGGTGCAGGCACAATGGGCTGAGTGGTCTCATCCTACATCGTAACAATTTTGTAATTCTGTGAAATCTTAATAACATCAGTTAACGCAAATATATTGATCTTTGCTTTGTTCCACTTAAGCCACATCCACATCCTTTGGAGGGACACAGTTCCAACTTTCCATAGGGTCTTGTGAGAAGAAATGTTTCCTGATTTCACCACAGCATGCTCTGTTGTGTCCTGAAAACTGTGTTTTACATTGTGTCTACACCAGCAGAGGCAGTTGAGAGAGTAAGGAACACAACTTGCTGAATTGTGCGTTTTGTTTGACTCAGTGCGAGTTGCATTGAGAGGGGTTTCCATTACAAGGCCTGAGTGAGATGCCTCCCTTTGTTTTACCAAACTCACCTCATGAACAACCTACCCACCCCATAGTTTCCCTCCCTAATCCAATTCCACCTGGAACAAAGTGCTGCTCTGTGGATGTCCTGAAATTCCCTACTATTCCTTGTGTAAGTTCTATCTTTAAAAACTTGCTGTGCACGCAGACAGGATCTGTCAGTCTGGAGATGGCCCTGCACCTTTCCTGACATCTGCCCCAGATAAGGCAGACATACAAGAGGGCAATTAGTGTCCAGCTTTGTGCACGGAAGATGCTGCTGGATGAGGTTGGGTAGAGGCAAGACATTCCCTTCCCCCAAGTCCAGCAGGAGCCATTGTGATACCAGGCCATGTCTAGCCTGGTCCAAGGGAGCAATCCAGTGTATTTTTCTGCCATCTGATTTGATTTGATTTATTGCAGTCACATGTACCTAAGTACAGTGAAAAGCTTTGTTCGTGAGCAGTGCAGGCAGGTCATAGTTAGCAAGGACAGACAGGTGATCGGGCGCTTAGACAGAGTGTGGCCTACTGGTTACACTGTACAGGAGGTGTGCATAGCAAGATCAATATTAACAAGCTTAACATGATTTGAAGTTAGAGAGTCCATTCTTCAGTCCAGGGTAGAAACCATTCGAACCTGTTGGTGCGTGTTTTCAAGCTTCTGAATCTTCTGCCTGATGGAAGAGGTTGTATCAGGGCGGGAGGGGCCTTTCATGATGTTGGCAGCCTTTCTGCAACAGCAAGAAGTGTAACAATTCTTTAAGTCTGTGAAGTCCTAACGATTCATGTCTTAACAGTTCATGGATGAGAGATTGGCTTCTGTGATGGTCTTGGCCTTCTGTAGTTGCTCACTGTGCTGGGCAGAGCAGTTGCTATACCAGGCCGTCTGGAGAAATGCCCCACGATGTAGGTAGGAGGTCAATGAGTTATCCATTGTGCCAGGGTCAGTGCCACTATCTTCTCTCCAATACCTCACCACCACCCTCTATCTACTGCTGCACCCATCTAATGTTCCAGCCAGCAATATCTTCTCCACTGTTCCCTGACCCTGACAGCACTAACTCTGCCTGCTTTCTCCACTACTCACTCACTTATTCACTCGCTGACTCACTCATTCAGTCACCCATTCACTCAGGACATGTTCCCATCTGCACCAACTGGAATAGCTGTGTTCCCCACTTCCATCTCCCTTGATAACCGCCTCTCTCTCACTCCAGGAGGGAAGTAATCCCCAGTATGATAGGAAAGGTCAAGGCAGGAGATGTTCTGCTCAGCATTCAACAGGATATTCTGCACCTCAGTTTGCACCAGGAGCTCTTATTGTTATGTTGCAGAAGGATTCCTGTGTGCTCAGGGACACATACCCAGCCAGGGACTGCATCAGGCTGTACCTCACTGCCACAGTGCACACTCACTCTGAGTGATGATCACTGGATGATCACTGATTCACAAAAACATAGAATCCCTACAGAGTGGAGGCAGGCCATTCAGCCCATTGAGTCCCACTGACCATCCCTCCTAGACCCACCCAACTACCCTATCCTTTAACCCTGCATTTGCCATTGCTAATCCACCAAGCCTGCACATCCCTGGACACTCTAGGCAATTTAGCAGGGCCAATTCAACTAATTTGCACATCTTTGGACTGTGGGAGGAAATCGGAGGAACACCCCGCACACACGAGGGGAATGTGCAAACTCCACGCACATAGATGCCTGCAGGTGGAATCGAACACAGGCCCCCAATGCTAACAACTCAGCTAGGGAAAATACCAGGCTCTTATGACTCTGTCTTGCCTTAGTGTTTAGTGCAGACACAAGGTCAGGAAGCTTATCATGGTTGTCAGCTAGACTGCAGCCCAGTCAAGAGGGTAGCCTTTGGTCAGGGGTCATACAGTCAGAGGGCTGCAGCACAGAGGGAAAAAAAATCAGCTTGCTGGTCAAAATTGAACACCTAACCATTCTAATCCCATTTTCCAGTTCTTAGTCATTTGCCTTGGCATCACGAGTCCACATTAAAATATTTGAGACTGAATCCAATGGTTTCTTGGCAAGACCACCAGCCCTAATCCCCACACCTAAGGAAATAGGCTCAATGTCGACTCAACTAAATCCCTATTGTTTTAAACTCCTCTGTTAAACAACTCATTGTTCTCTAAAGCTCTTCTGGTGTCTTCAGTGTTAGGATGATCTAAAATATCCCAGCGTAAACACTGTATGCAAAAACCCCAGCAAACGGTAGAGGATATAAGTTGTGTTGAAATACTCTCTGGATCAATTCCAGCGGAGTTGGTCTGCGGCCTGTGGTAATCGGCAGGAATTTAAAGTTTTCAAAAAATATATCCTGTGCCAGAAGGTGCTCCACCTTGAAACCAATTATGCACAATTATTGCTTTGAGCCTTTTCAGTTGCAAGCTGTTTATCTGAGTTTTTATCTTTTGCTCACTGGAAGCAATTCCATGCTCACAGCCCACTGCCAAATTTCATTTCCAAGATTATGGACTCGGGCTGTTTGTGAAAGAGAATGCAAAAGCAGTAAGGTTATGCTCACATTTACAAAATACAAGTTCAGCCCCAGCTGGAATATTGTTTCCCCTTCTGCACATTTATGCTGTGAAGGATGTCAAGCTGTTTGAAAGGTGCAAAGGATTGACTGTGGGGGTTGGTTAAGGGTCTTGCTGTGAGACCTGTGCCAAAGAGGTTGTTCTCCTTCAAATGGATAATGTAAAGCAACTGAGTTTAATTTAGATAAATGTGAGGTGCTGCATTTTGGGAAAGCAAATCTCAGCAGGACTTATACACTTAATGGTAAAGTCCGTGGGAGTGTTGCTGAACAAAGAGACCTTGGAGTGCAGATTCATAGTTCCTTGAAAGTGGAGTCACAGGTAGATAGAATAGTGAAGGCGGCGTTTGGTATGCTTTCCTTTATTGGTCAGAGTATTGAGTACAGGAGTTGGGAGGTCATGGTGCGGCTGTACAGGAACATTGGTTAGGCCACTGTTGGAATATTGCATGCAATATGAAAGATGTTGTGAAACTTGGAAGGGTTCAGAAAATATTTACAAGGATGTTGCCAGGGTTGGAGGATTTGAGCTACAGGGAGAGGCTGAAGAGGCTGGGGCTGTTTTCCCTGGAGTTTTGGAGGCTGAGGGGTGACCTTATAGAGGTTTACAAAATTATGAGGGGCATGGATAGGATAAATAGACAAAATCTTTTCCCTGGGGTCGGGGAGTCCAGAACTAGAGGGCATAGGTTTAGGGTGAGAGGGGAAAGATATAAAAGAGACCTAAGGGGGAACTTTTTCATGCAGAGGGTGGTACGTGCATGGAATGAGCTGCCAGAGGAAGTGGTGGAGGCTGGTACAATTACAACATTTAAGAGGCATATATATGAATAGGAAGGGTTTGGAGGGATATGGGCCAGGTCCTGGCAGGTGGGACTAGATTGGGTTGGGATATCTGGTCGGCATGGACAGGTTGGATCGAAGGGTCTGTTTCCATGCTGTACATCTCTATGATGATGTGATCTGGAATACTGATGACTGCAGATTGAATAGGAAATTTCAAAAAAGTGACAACTTTGAATGGGGGAGACCATTGCAGGACTGCAGGGAATGTGGTGATGTTAAACTCAGATTCTATTGTCACATGAACTCAAGTACCAAAGTACAGCAAAAAGTGGATAATGTTACCAGACACAGTGCCATCTTAGGTACACAGGTACTGGGGGACATCAAAACGTAAGCACAAAGATAAGAAAATTAAGCATTACCTTCATAGATTAAGTAGAAAAATTAAGAAATAAAGTATGTGTTAACATTAAAACACTTCTTAGCATACATTAGCAAAATAAAGGAATAAAGTTAAAACTTCAGCAGACCATGACGAATCTTTCACATTGTCTCTCACTAGGAGACAGCTGTCTTTTCTCAGTGCTGCCACGGATACAAGGATCTCCCTCACTGCTTGCTCTTCCCACGTTGGGCCATGATGCCATCTCTGCTGTTGGCACTGAAGCTGTTGCCATGCCTGATCTCCTCCTGCTACCTCTGGCACATGCCCAGGCAGGACTCTCCTGCTCCTCAGACGCTGCCTGGCCTGCCGTGCTTACCCAGCACCCCACTTTACAACTCTGGTCTCCAGCATCTGCAGTCCTCGGGTTTCTCCTCCTGAGAGGACACCTCACCAGGTCTGTCCTGAGTGAAGGAAAGAAAAAGAAACACCAAGAGAGGAAAAGGAAGAGGGGGAAAAAAAGGAAGAACCGGATAGAGAATAGAAGCTACAGCTGAAGCATCCTTTCCTGCTGCCGGGGGTCGGGGGGGGGGGAGTTGGATGAATAGAAGCAGCTGTTTGTAAGGTCTAGTACAGGTCTGATCGGTTGAATGTCATTTCCCCATGTTTAACAATCTACAGTGCTCTCCTTCGATAAGTACGTAGTGTGTGGGACACATTGTAGCCTCATAAGCTGTGACAGGAAGGTTCATGGAAGATTAAGATGGCACTGCTCATTCATAACTGCTTTGAATTAGACAAGTGAAGACATCCAAGTAGTGAGGCACTGTGATGGCCTCCCCTACATCTTGGCTCAAAAGACCTGAGTTCAAGTCCTTGCTGGTCCGAGCTGTGTATTAACATCTCTGAACAGTGGTTTTGAGGTTTTAGGAGAGCCTCAAGATTGGGAGGGGTAAAGCTATGGAGGAAGTTGTAACCATTGGTGAGAATCCTCAAATGGAGGCATTGTAGAACCTGAAGTCAAAGAATGAGCATTAGGGATGTTGGATGAAGGGGACTTGGATCACTGACAAAGGTACACAGAATGGGACGCTAGCCAGGACAGCATTGAAATAATCAAAGTGCAAATACCAAAAGTATGAAGTAGCTCTTCCTCAGCCAAAAAGCTGAAAGTGCAGGGCAAGATTAATAATTGTTGAGATTATATCAGTATGTTCAAAATTAGTGCATCAGCCTTCCAGGCAACACTCAACTCTGATCCATTTACTCCCTGACAGAGGCCATTGTCAGGGTGGGGTGGCACAGTGGCTCTGTGGTTAGCACTGCTGCCTCACAATACCAGGGACCCTGGTTCGATTCCAGCCTCAGGCAACTGTCTGTGTGGAGTTTGCACATTCCCCTCATGTCTGGGTGGGTTTCCTCCGGGTGCTCCAGTTTCCTCCCACAAACCAAAGATGTGCAGGGCAGGGTGAATTGGCCAGACTAAATTACCTATAACATTCAGGGATGTGTAGGTTAGGTGCATTAGTCAGGGGTAAATATAGGGTAGGGGCATGGGTCTGGGTTGGTTACTCTTTGGAGGGTCGGTGTGGACTTGTTGGGTCGAAGGGCCTGTTTCCACACTGTAGGAATTCTAATTCTAATCATCAATTCGCCCTAAGGAAATGATGTTTCAAGAGCTGTGTTGTAATATGGAACGCATTCGTGGTCAGACAAGTATGTGTGACATCATTCTACAAGAGAGTACATTAGATGCCCTACAGTATGGAAACAAGCCATTCGGCCCAACATGCCCATACTGACCCTCCGAAGAATAACCCACTCCCCCTACCCTATATATACCCCTGACTAATGCACCTATCACTGTGGGCAATTTAGCACGACCAATTCACCTTTGGATTGTGGGAGGAAACTGGAACACCTGGAGGAAACCCACGCAGACACGGGGAGAATGTGCAAACTCCACACAGACGGTCGCCCGAGGCCGGAATCGAGCCTACGTCCCTGGTGCTTGAGGCAACAGTGCTAACCACTGAGCACCCATGCCACCCATAAAGGTAACAGCCTCCACGAACCAATAACTGGTACCCAATAACCAGCCTCAACAACCAGTGCTGACTAGTAGGACCCAGTATTTGAATGATCGATAACCAGGATCAAATAGCTAGTGCCCAATAACATGGACTCGATAGCTAGTGCTCAATAACCAGGGGTAGGGAATCCAGGGACAAGCTTCCCAAACCTTTTCCCTGTATCAGCCCACTTTGAATTTGAATGATGTCACAACTTTGAAACACAAACTAGGAGAGTGGGCCCACTTACAGAAACTGTTAAAAACCCCGTCAACGATGGCACTTCAGCTTTGTAACTCAGCACGCCGGTGTTTCAATTCTTCACTCCAACTGGCTCCCATCAGCCCCTTTTGGGCCACTCTGTGCTCAGCTTGGGGGCCAGGTTCAGGGCCATTGTGCTTGGCTCAGGGATTTGAAGACTCCTGATACAAAAAGCTAGCAGAACAACATCAAGGAATGCTCAAGGGGGCAGGTCCTGCAGGAAAACAAATGTTTTGTCAAGCGGATACTGTTGGTCACCAAGAGAACAGACAACTCTCAGATTTTGTTCACCACTTTCCTTTACGCTGTAAAATCTCTAACCTTTTGGGTGTTGCCATGCTGGAGTCAGAGGATGTCCCACAGGGCTCAAGGACAGAATCCATTTACTAAGGAGCTAGAGTTAAGAAACAGTGTAGAGCATAGGTCAACATTCAATGAGAAAGACCAAGAGGAACAAATGCTTGAGCAAACTATGGAGAAGTATGAGAATTATAGAATAGTTTTAAAGGGGAACTTTTATATTATCTAAATAAAGACTGAAATGATGTTGGCATAAAAAGCATTGAGGGGTGAGAGTCACTCGGGTATGTTCAGGCAAGGTTTCTACAGCAGTGTGTTTCAAGTTCAATGAGAAAGGAGGCCCTCTGGCCATTGTTCAAGGGAATGATGTGGGTAAAGTGTCATTGGGAGAACATTTCAGGAACAATGATCGTGAAGGTTAGGCAGGCTATGGAAAAGGACAAAGAGCAGTCCAGAGTAATAGTAAGCCATCTTTGCCTCAGGTCCAATTTTGAGAAGATTGGCTCGAGCAAACCTGAAGTTGACCTCTTCGAGAGTAGCCATCTTGTAACAACACTTTATGAGCACCCAATTTAATGTCTTGAGCAAGAAACAAGAGCTAATGTTTCATTGAACAAAACAGAACACCATCATTTTCCAGTTGTGTTCACCTCCGAAGGAGAGACATATCAGACTCAAAGTATTAGCTCTGTTTCTCTCTCTAGATGCTGCTAGTCCTGCTAAGTTTCTCCAGCATTCTCTATTTTCTTTGGGTTGTTTGATTTTATGGATTCTCAAATTGACTCCAATTCTCAGCTCAGTTTCCAGCTTTAGACACGTCTCTGTTTCTGACAGTCCAGCAAGTGTTTATACTCTGGGCACCTCTTTACCTGCATTTCGTTTTGCTTGTTTGCTGGGCTCCACACTTCCAATGTTGAAACAACTAATCCCATACCCTGCTGAAAGGGTTGAAGTCATCCAGTTCACACTCAGATATTCTGTTGTCATGAATCAAAATCTTTTGTCTTCAAGAATTCACTTTTTTGGGGACTTCCCTTTTATTTTTTTTTCCCTTTAATGGCATTTGCTCTTTGGGAAAAATAATGCAGTTGACTGTACCTACAGACTTCTGCCACATCCTGAACTCTATGGTTGGAGCACAGGCTTTCATCCTATGCATGGGAAGATTCCACACTCAGAACTCTTATGCAGGGACATCATGCAGTGCTTCACAGCTTCACAGTCCTGCAATCTCGATTCTGATCAATTTTTTAAAGTCTAATTCCACAACTAAAGACTGCTTCTGGACAGTTACATTTCCAATAAAACTGCCCTCAAGATGGCTCGAGATCCTTGAGAATAATTTTGGAATCATTCCTATATGTTGCTGCCACCAATCTTTCCAGCATTTTTGACGTTACCCCTGGGTTTTTGGTTCCCCTCATTGTCCCCAATTGTTCAGAGCAGTAACTCTCATTACATTCAATGCCATTGTTAATACCTCAACACTGCCACCATGTTATATCAGGCTAACACAAGCATACCAAACTTAAATTCCCGTTGAAAGAAGGTTGAAGAGCTTTGCCATATGTGTCATCTACTAACATTGCTGTATCACATGACAAGTTACAGTACTCCCTGATGCAAGATATACATATCCATTTATATATATATATATATATGCAACTCCTCCACCTCCTGATCTGCCTTCTTCCAGCATCCTGCCTGTCTACAATATCAGAACAACACTATCTTGAAGAAGTGAAAGTTCTGGAAGCCAAGCCAATATTTGTCCCTCTACTAGCATCACAAGAACAGCTTCCCTGGTTATCACAACGTTGGTTTGGGAGCTTGCTGTGTGCAAATTGTTTGCTGTTACGTAACTTACAACAGTTGGAAAGCTCCCTTGGAAAGCAAGCCTTTGACTATATGTGTTAAGCCATCCTGAGTGGGCAACAAATGCTTTCTAAATTCAAGATAACCTTTTGCCTAAAACAAAATAAAAAAAACTACAAATGCTAGAGATGTTTACAAAATAATGAGGGGCATAGATAGGGTAAATAGACAGTCTTTTCCCTGGGGTTGGGGAGTCCAGAGGTTTAGACTGAGAGGGGAAAAATATAATAGAGACCTAAAGGGGAACTTTTTCACACAGAGGGTGGTATGTGTATGGAATGAGCTGCCAGAGGAAGTGATGGAGGCTGGTACAATTACAACATTTAAAAGGCATTTGGAATGGGAATATGAATAGGAAGGGTTTGGAGGGACATGGGCCGGGTGCTGGCAGGTGGGACTAGATTGAGTTGGGATATCTGGTTGGCATGGATGGGTTGGAGTGAAGGGTCTGTTTCCATGCTGTACATCTCTATGAGTCTATATGAAAAACAGAAATTACTGGAGAAACTCAGCAAGTCTGGCAACATCTGCGGAGAGAAAGCATTTCCAGTGACCCTTCTTCAGATTATATTTTTCCTTCCATGTTACTGTCTCCAGAATAAATTCAAAGGTGCCTTGTGCCTTGTTTGTGTCTCGGCCCATATCCAAAGCAAATGTCTGAACTACCTATTTGTGCTCTGTTTAGTTACCATGGCTACAAGCATTGCTGATGCCGACAGAATATGCACGCACATCAGAGATGTTTGGGATTCTTGACTCCAAGTTGAAAAAAGCATGAATGTTAATGATTTTGATATGAGTCATATGTTTGGCAAAAAGTTAGGTTCACAACACTGGTTGATTCAGTCATGTGACAATCTAATTGTGTGATGTTTCAACCATGTGACATTTGACCATGTGACATATTTTAGTAATTTAAGCCTCTGTGGCTTAAAACCTTCAAACTGAAGAAGGATTAGATTAGAATCCCTACAGTGTGGAAACAGGCCCTTCGGCCCAACCAGTCCACACCAACCCACCAACCCACCCATACCCATTTCCCTCTGACTAATGCACCTAACACTATGGGCAATTTAGCCTGGCTGATTCACCTGACCTGCACAACTTTGGACTGTGGGAGGAAACCAGAGCACCCGGAGGAAACCCACACAGACACGACGAGAATATGCAAACTCCACACAGTCAGTCGCCTGAGGTGGGAATCGAACCCGGGTCTCTGGTGCTGTGAGGCAGCAGTGCAAACCACTGAGCCACCGTGCCACCCCCAAGGAGGAACAGAGGTGGGGTAGTAAGGAAGGAGAAACTGCAGAGGAGGGGCAATGTTCCTTTTTTGTTGTTCTCTTTGGGCAGAAAAGTTTGAGGGAGATCTGATTGGGTGCACAAAGCTCTGAGGGCAATTTGATTGAGGTGTACCAAATTCTGAGGGACATGGATAATGTCAATAGGAATAAACTTTTCCCCTTAGTAGAGATCAGTTATGGGGCATAGATTTAAGATAAGGGTCTGGAGAATTAGAAGGGGTTGGAGGGGACTTTCTTTCAACCAGAGGGTGGTGAGAATCTGGAACTTACTGCCTGAAAGGGTGGTGGAGATGGGAACCATTACAGCATTGAGGTATTTAGACAATCACTTGAAGCACTGTAACCAATGGGCCAAGTGCTGGAAAATGGAATTGGAGCAGAAAAGTGCTCAATGATCAGCCGCAGGGCCTCTTTCTGTATGATATAAATCTCTGAAACCCAGGAAGAGAAGGAGAATGAAATGAGGGAAATGGACAGGTAAACCAAGGTATAGGGAATGGAGGGAATGAGAAGTGCTGCAGCTAACAGGGGAAAGCCAAAAGATTATGAAGGGAATCGGAGATGTACAGTACAGTACAGTACAGAAATAACTGATGGAAAGAATTTTAATTCCCCCAGTAACAATGACTAAAATTGCATCAATAACAGAGAGTAACGGCACTGTCATTATTGGCAGATGCCAAAGTTATAGCCGTACTTCTTAGATGGGTTTTAACAGGACCCATAATCTTTGCTGAATCCCATTTCACACAGCAATAATGTCACATAATTTGATGGCTAGGGTCTGCAGTGCAAAGACAGGACTTGATCATTCACCTCTCATGCTTAGGTAATCAACCTTACTTAAATTTAAAACTCTAGTTTAAGAGGGGCAGCTCAGTGGTTAGCACGGCTGCCTCACAGCACCGGGGTCCCAGGTTCGATTCAAGCCTTGGGCGACTGTCTGTGTGGAGTTTGCACATTCTCCCCGTGTCTGTGTGGGTTTCCTCCCACAGTCCAAAGATGTGCAGGTGAGGGTGAATCAGCCATGCTAAATTGCCCATAGTGTTAGGTGCATTAGTCAGTGGGAAATGGGTCTGGGTGGGTTACTCTTCGGAGGTTTGGTGTGGGCCAAAGGGCCTGTTTCCACACTGTAGGGAATCTAATCTATGTACATCACTCTCAAATCAATGTGGCATTATGAACACTATTCACTGGAGAAGCACTTACAAAGAGATTGTTACACAAGGTAAGATCCAATCTAATATCTTGGCTTTTGGTTCTGTGACATTATGAAAATGTTAAGTTTCAGAGCAGATTTACAAGGTTGGTGCTAACGATGGGATTCTTATGCAGACCTGGCCTCACCTTCACATTTCAACTGAAAGTCAGCACCTCCAGCATTGCAGCACTCCCTCAGTGTCAGCTTTGATTTTGTGTCCAAGAGCTGGACCGGCATTTGGACCTGAGCCTTTAGTCTGAGTGCTCACTGACACTCTATCTTGCCTTCTGTAGCAGAGAGGTCTGGTGGCACAATGGCGAGGTTAGAAACATTTGGCTTTGTTTGTGATCTCCTCTCCTCTCCTCTCCTCCCCTCTCCTCTCCTCTCCTCTCCTCCCTCCCCTCCCCTCTCTCCTCCCCTCCCCTCCCCTCCCCTCTCCTCCCCTCCCCTCTCCTCCCCTCCCCTCTCCTCCCCTCCCCTCTCCCCTCCCCTCCCCTCCCCTCTCCTCTCCTCTCCTCTCCTCTCCTCTCCTCTCCTCTCCTCTCCTCTCCTCTCCTCAACATGAGTCCGACAACTCCTGCAGAAAGAAATGAAAACTCTTTCTGAAGAGTCCTCTCTCACCTGAGTCTTTTATGGATCATAAAGCTGAGATTTCTCTTTTCCAATTGGTGCAAATGCTAATCACACTGATCTTGCTTAATGCTGCAATTAAACTGACAGTGAACTGAATAACAGGCAATAAAGAAATGAAGATTGTATTGTTTTTGTTGTGGGTCTTAAAAGCTGATTATGGCCTTCGTTCGGATCAATAGAAACTAAAGGAGGTTCACTCCTGGCTAATGTTATCCTTGATTAATCATTTGCTTCTGACTGTGTGCAGAGCTACGTTTAGCATTAGGCTTCACGGGGAATCTGTAAATTCTGTTGTCATGTTTTCTTACATATCTGCTGATATTGACCATCTATTTACATTTCGAATATTAACCCTTCACCCCTCCCTCCAAGTCTGACTCCATTAAAAAGCCCACCTCCCCACCTCCCCTCTATCGTCTCGAGCTCAAGGTGAGAACTGTTTCGGTGGTTTCAACAATCTTCCAGATCAAGTCCTATTTCCTTGGAGCAGGTCTAAGGTTCCGGTTAGAATCACAGGATCATTCTGGTGGCAGAAACGCCACTTCAGCCCATCAAATCTGTGCTAACAAAAATTTTCTAAATTTCCACTAATCCCACTTTCCAGCGCTAGAACCATAGCCCTGAACCTTCTGACCTTTCAAGCGTTCATCCAATCAGTTTTTAAAGGTTGTGAGGTTTACCACCTCAACTATTCTCCCAGGCTGTACATTCCGTGCCCTATCACACTGTGGGTGAAAAGTATTTTCCTCAACTCTTCTCTAAACCTCTCTGGGTTTTCTCTTAGACTCTGTCGAATTGCCTGTGAATGTCAGAGAAAACCAGTTTTGCTTTTCAAGTCGTCTTCCTGATCTTTAGAATAACTAGTCCACTCCCATCTTCAGATTAACCAGCCCATTCCACATTTTAAGAATAAATGGTCCATTCCCGAAGTTCAGAATAATCGGTCCGTTGCCAAATTTAAGAATAACTGATCCGTTCCCAGGCTTCAGAATAACCAGTCCACTCCCAGTTTTCAGATTTACAGTTCCAGTCCTGATGTTCAGAATAACCAGTTCATTCCCAATCTGCACAATAACTAATCCATTTTCAATCACATTCCTGAAGGGCTTATGCTCGAAACGTCCTTTTCCTCAGATGCTGCCTCAC